>NC_045626.1:3922500-3992500 GCF_009829155.1 Mustela erminea | reverse complement strand
GGGATTAGGGATGACCCAAGGGTGAATCTGATGGTGGGGAAGCTCTTGCAAGCCCTGGTTTTAGTCCATCTGGTTGTGAGTTCAACAGCGGAGTTGTGCCAAAACCCGGTTTTTGTTCTTAGCTTTTTGTTTTAGGAGGTCACTAGTTCATGACAAGGTTCAGGAGCTGGTTGAGTAGTAAAGGGGCCATCTCTGTTGGGAGAAAAACAGCCTTTATTATTTCATATCTGTAGGCTCATTTTATAACTTGAGAGGCTCCGTCAGGAGTTTTTCCAACTTAATTCCGTTTCTACGTAAGAGCTACTTTCTCTCTGAACTCCCAGATGAATGACAGGAGATTTGGAATGTGTGTTTAGATTTATATAGTGTTGATGCTTTAAAATTAAAATAATTTTTTAATCCTTTACTTGGCCTAATGGTTTACAATTTTTCCCTTACATTTCCAAATGAATTAAAATATAGTAATGCAGTTAACATCAAATCATAATGATAATTTGTTAGTTAAAGGCTATTTCAGTCTATAAAACTTTGATTACTAGGAATTTAGCTGTGGTTTTATGAGTTTTCCCATATGATTGCCCACAAATTTTTATGTTGACTAAAATTGTAAATTGTTTAAACTGTTCAAACAAATTACTTAGCAATTAAACCTTCAGCAAAATTGTAATTCATTTTAAATTTAGCACAGAGGTTTGATGCTCTTTCTGAGGAAAACAACGGAACATAACAGTGAAATATGTAAATTCAGTATTTTGCATGAACCGTTTCCCACAGGACAAAAACATTCCCAGCACTGGGCATAGGAAAGCCTTCCACTAACCTGAGTTAATTTTGTAGTGAAGGATCACTTGAGAGAATTCCTACTTTTTGAATTTTATCTAGGTTTCATTCTTTGAGGCACCCACTTTTAAAATTTGTGTTTTATTCCTCATCTCTGGCACTTCACATTTTAATATTTAAACTCACATGCCGCAGACTGAAGTCACGTAACATTCATTTCTGTTAGATATCACCTGCTACGCTGAGAAGAGCAAAGCCAGAGAACACAAAAAGGAGTGAGTTGGACTTTGATTCCAGAAATTGCATTTACAAGGTTCACGCTCCTTTTTACTTGACCAGATAGAGATGGCGACAGCGTTCTCATGTAATGTATGCGTCAGCCTCTGCACCAGAATTTACATTGTCTGGATTTTCATATGTAGTGTTTACCTGTTAACGGACGGTTTTTTTACACCTAGGTATAGGCACTTGCATCTGGTGAGTTTTTTGCTGAAAATATATATTCAGGTTAGTCATAGGTACATATGTCACTTTGAGGCTCTCTCTCACCAGTGTTTCGTTCTTGGCAGAAGTCTTTGTGGTTGATTTCTAGTTAGCCAGAATCTACCAATACCATTACTTTCTGACTATACTTCAGTTTTGGCCTGAAATACCACAGTCTGTCTTGAATCATTCATTTCATTGATTACTGATGGCTTTCAAAAACTTGATGACTTTCAGTAACAATAGATTTTCTGTCATTAAGGAGAGTCAGAGTTAAAGTCTCTCTCTACATTTTTTATATCCTTAAATAAAAATGCTCTTGTGATATAACCTGGGCTCAAAGCACATTCCATCAAAAGAGAGAATTAATCCAGTTTTGTGACCAAGTTCTGAATTTGATGTACTTTGCATAATTTGGTCCTGATGCTACAGACCATCTTTCTGTTGTAGTTTTGCGTTCCTGTGCCTGTCTTGTATACGTCCTTGCTCATAGTCTATCACTGTTTTATGTCCGCTGTTATTTTCGGTATTCCCATGTCACTTACTTGCAGATTTTTCCCTCGTCCCCCAACTTTTCCAATTATTGAGGTCCTTTATCTTTTCTGCTTGCTTTCTGGGAGTTTTGTTTAATGGAAGTGAGCTGGAACCTCTTGCTTCCTACAATTTATGTTTTCCTAGCCATCTTATGGCCTACCTAAGTAATTTTTTTAGGAAGATGAAAAAGCACAATGTGAATATATATTTTTGTCATTGTGATAGGAAGAAGCCTAGATTGCCTGTCTTGATCATTTCTTGTTGAAAGCATTCTTTAACTCGGAGCATTTTACATACTGAAATTTTGGATCAGCCACTTAATTCATTGCCTATGTGGAATGGAAGCCCAATGTCACATAAATGTTTCCCTCATGTATATAGTTTTTTTTTTATTGATAGCTAGATGTCTCGATTTCATGTGTTAATAACTTTGTCACTGATTAGAAAACTTTTAGGTAGTATTTCCCTTTACTGTTTCAGGACCAGGATAATTAGGACCATTATTTGTCACTCAGACATAGCTTGTTAATTTTCAGATTCATCACACCAAAATATGGATGTGTGCACGCATGTGCATGCAATTCTAATGATGTTTCAGAGAATCTTCCTAAAAATTTAAAATGTCTAGCGATACTTCAACATTTTGTTAGGTCTTAATTTCTTTGTTCTTTGATTAGAATAACTTAGAAAATAAGTGGTCCATACTTTTGGTGATGTCCTATAATTCCTGTTTAGAATACTGTGAGATAGTAATGGTAGTGTTCCATGAATTTTGTCTTGATCATCAATGACCAACTATTTTTTTTAACTGTTTCTATCTTGAATATGATGAGTGATCATGTAGCCAAAGACTAGTTTGTCATCATATTCCTTGGTCAGTATTTATGAAATTAATTTTATAAAATGCCTTTATGTTTCCATTTTGTCATAACTGTCCTTTTGTAGACATCCAGGTTGACTGTTTTACATCATGCATATGTTTAGAGCATCACAAATATGGGCCATCAAGACAAGAATTTAATGGTATCAGTGAAACTTGGAATAGAATTTGCTTTCACATCATTTGTCCGAGCTTTAAATTGTTGACTTCACATGTCCTAAGTGTACTGAGTTGTAACCTGGACCTGAAAGGTGGCTGAATCTGTTACACCGGTAAGAACAGACCTATCGAAGTGTAGTTAAGATGCGATTTGGTGTTTTGACCAACACGTCACAACAGCAGATACACATGTAAGTCTCTTCGTGGGTTTGCACTTGATGTCAGGGGAGTAATGCACGACTCATCCATGAGCCTCGCGCGGAAACACGCTCTCTAGCAGCCCTGGAGCACCTTTCAGTTCTTGCCGGTGCCTCTTCAGTCAGGGCTCCTCCCTGCAGAGATGACACGTGAGTCTGTGCGGGCTCGGTAGGTGCAATAAACTCCCGAAGTCTTCAGCGTGCACAGTCGGTTAGAACGTTGCCTTGCTGGAAGAACATGTTCTTCTTTAAAAATAAAGCCCTTTCCTTTTTCTTTCTCATTTTGTGTCAGAGTCTCTTCAAAAAAGAAAACATTTTATTTTGGAAAGAAATTTTGAGGTAAATGATTGTTAAAATTGCAATCAGCATATACAAGTACCCAAGATAAACAGAATCCCAGAGCTCAGAGACAGTTAGCTCTTGCGGACATCTCTCACCGGAAACCTCCTCTTGTGCATTCATAGAATTGTCCATATAGGATTCTGTATAAACGGGAATCCTACTGATCGTAATGTTTCGCGGCAGGCTTTGTTTCCTTTTTATGTTGTAGACATCATTGCACATATTGTTATAGATACAGATTTACATTATAACTTAATGACTTTATAATCTGTGGTTTATATGTATCATGATATTGATACTTAGTGAACATTTATAATATTTATGTATTTTTACTGTGAAAACAATACTATGTGTAAATCTTTCTCAAGTTATTGAGTTCTTTTGCTTGTATAAACTTAAGAGCTGGTGCTACAGGCATCCCTCTTTTGTTACCTTTGACCTATCTTCCCTCTCGTGCTCCCACCGACAGGTGTGGTAGTTACTGTACATATTTGAAAGATGGAGAAGGTCGTCATTTTTATACTAAAATAAACCCCTATTTTGTGTAACCAAATACAGAAATGTGAGGTTTCAAAGAAATTTCTAGTTTGCTTTGCATCAGATCAGTTCTAAAGTTCTTCTGTTACTCATTCCCTCTTTCCTTTCATTAACAAGACTTTGACAGAAAATACTGAAAAGTATTCTGGGTGTTTGAAATATCAATTAGTGATCATCCAGTGGGAGAAAAAAGTAATACTTAATATATTCAGATTTCACTTTTTTATGTCGTCTGGTTTTGACGTGAACACGTGTTACCAAACTCTTGATGTCCTTGGAGAGCTTTAATAGGTTAGTGGTAAATTGTCGCATCAAGAGCAGTGATGAATTTGGTGGTCCCTGTGCTGACAAAGGGTTAGCTGTCAGCCAACTACTGGTGGAAGTGTTTACTTTGCGAAGTATGGGAATTCTAATGTATCTTATGGTATCATGCCCTCTATAACTCAGTAATGAAAAATAAGGAATGGATGTGAGAATACATTTTTTAAAAAAATAAAATTGAGACCTCCTTGATAAGCTACCTGAGAGCGAGGCCCCATTTCCCACCTGCAACAGTCCTGTGAAAGTACCGTTCACTCTCAGGCCTCCAAATCCGTATTCCAATGCTTTACCCAAACCTTGAGCTCTGCGGCACGAGTGGCAGCCCTTGGTGCGCCCTTGTTCTTGTGGAGTCGCCGGAAGGCTTCCGTGCACTGTGGTTGTCGTTGGTCGTTCCTGTGGGCGATTTTGCTGTCGTGGGACTACTCCTCTTTCTCCAGCCCATGGCTCGTAAACATGCAGCTGCCTGCACACTCCCGGAGGGTGAGGCTCGAGTCCTTGGGCTCCTTATAAAAGAAGATGTCTAGCATATGGGCTGTGGGACTTCTCTTTTTATAGAACTGAATACAGCAAAATTAATTTTATTTTGTTAAGGAAGGATACTTGCAGTTTACTTTTGGGGAGAAAAATATTTCCCTCATACATATTAATACAGCTTTTTAATTGATTTTCTGATATGTTTTATGGTTTTTTTTTACATCATCTTAGATTTTTTTTTTTTATTAACATACAATGTATTATTTGACCCAGGGGCACAGGTCTGTGAATCATCAGGCTTACACAGTTCACAGCACTCCCCATAGCGCATACCCTCCCCAGTGTCCACAACCCAGCCACCCTATCCCTACCACCCCCCCACCACCCAGCAACCCTCAGATATCTTCTTACGTTTTATCAGAAATTTTTAAAGCTCAGAGTTTAAGCAACGGGTCAGTCTTACCAGAAAATGTCTGAGTTTCTTCTGATTCCATATGAAAAAGAAAGCCCAGTATTTCTACTTTTGACATATTTATATGTTCTAAGAACCAGGGAAGCTGTGTTGTGTTACCTTGGGTCTGTGTGTCAGTGGTGAATGACAGAGATAATGTGGTTTTTATCAATATTAATACTTACTGGGGCACCGTTTCAAAAAGGTCAGGAATGACAGAGCAAAAAATTTTCCTAAGAATGCTTTATAACAAGTCTTGGAAATGTGAAGCAGTTTAACCCACTTGATTGTCCTTGGCTGCTGAGGCAAGGCTGCACATTCAGAGCTCAGGGCGCTGCCAAGAACAGCGGGCGGCGGGACACACCGGGGGTGGGGGGGGGGAGGCTCCGGGGCTGTGCGGGGCTGCACTTGCGGCGAGCACCTTCAGAGCTGCGGGGCCAGGCAGGCCTGGCTGCGGACTCCATTCAGCCCGGGTCGCTCAGGATCCATGTGGGCTTCCTTTCTCTTACATGGAGAACACTTCTTTGCACACTTATTTGTAAATCATCAAATGCTCGCAGACTGGTCTAGTGGTTTTCTGGGAGGACCGTTGTTTTAATAATTAGGCTCTCTTTTTCTTGACTCGCCATTTTCAGTGAATCAGAAAAGACACTTAATATTGCAGGGCTGGACATTTGTTTGAAATCTGACGATCCAATCAGTTTTTCTGTGCATGCCATGTGACAAATGTATAGCATTGCCAGGAAAGATCATATTAATTACTTTAATTAACACGTGACTTTGGAAGTCTCAGATTAATCAGCACGTGACTCGTGGTTATTTGTATCCTTGTGGGAATTTTTCGCCACCAAATGCAAATACCAGACTAAAAATATTGCTTTGTTTGTACGTGGAGAGAATATTCATCGCAATGGTACTGTACATCTAAGAAAACAGAAAGTAATTAAAATGTTGATTACTATAGTAAATCTCTGCAACGGCTGCTTATTTGTATTTCATATGTGCTCACATTTCTGAGAAGTTAGCTTTTACACAACAACCTACCATGATTATCTGATATCCTCCGGAAGGTTAGCTGAGTTGTTTCCTATATTACTTAGGAAAAAATTTCTTTTCACAATTGAAAATGTCAGCATCAATTTAAAGTAACACTAAGCATGTGCTTGCTTTCTGAATATTATCCTCCAGCCACCCTGCCGAGGATCTGGCTGTGACAGTTTGATTAGATCATCAATCCTCACTGTTAACAGCACTTTTCCTGAACACCTGGGCTGCCGGGTCACATCTGAATCCGGCTACCGTTGTTGCCGTGACCCAACGTGCGTTCACCATGGCAATTTACATTATATGCACAAATTAAAAGTTACCTTATAACAACAGTTTACTTTAAAAAATGACCTCGTTTTCCCCCATGTTAAAGTTACGTTACATTATAGGAGGTGCATTTTTCTATGATGAGAGGATCTTTTAGGACATAGTCACCTGCCATGATGAAGGTGTGTTTCTTTTTTCTTTTTATTTGAGCTTAGATCAGAATCTCTGTAATGAAAATAATCTTGTCTTTCATCTTCTTATGCTATGTAGAAATCTGCTTCGATTGCATTTTTAAAATTTAATTACATTTTTAACCAGATTTAAGCCTAAATAAATAATTGAATTTGTCATATATTGCTGAAAGTCTTTCTCTCCTTAATTGTCCACTTGAACTGTCACAACGGTCTGATTTATACTGTCCTATTTGTAGTTGTCGTGATAGAGATAAATACCTACTTAACATTTTCAGTGCAAATTGTTTTAGTAGCAGACTGCAACATAAGCATGCTGTTAAATCTAACATTATCAGAGTTTTTGATACCATAATTATCTTTTGTTTTCCTCACAACTTTTTATTTATACAATGAGGGAAGGAAAATATAAAAATTCATATCATTAAAATTTTATGATACTTTGGAGTTGGAGACCTGACTTCGGCTACTCAACCAAAGTTTTACTGTTTGGGTTTGAACTGCGGTAAGTGGGAAATAGGTGCCCTGCTTCTGAGCGTTTCTGCCCGTTTCGGTAGAGGCAAACGTAAAGTCAAACACAAATTGCATCTGCTATTTTTCTTGGAACCTGTTATTGTTCTTCTGTTTTTACATGTTCGTTATTTGAAGTTGCATGTGAGCATTGTGCAAATACATTGTAGTGCTGTGCTCTCTTGGTGAGGAAAATCTTTCATGTTTTGCAGCAGAGCACATGGACAGATACACTAAGAAAGACTTTCCTGTTTCTCATATCCTGTTTTTCTTTCTCTAGACATGTAGAGCTTTTGGAATCTTTAGCAGTTTTCTTCCTGATTTGTAATGACTTATTTATTCATGTGTAGGAAGATGTTATTAAATAATACTAAATATTCATAAGTAAAATTCTACTTTGTAGAGATCAAAGCCTAACATGTGTGCATTTAGATTTTTCTCATACTCGGAGCGAGGTGAGTGCATGGGCTCCTGCGGCCATAGGCTCGTGTATCCCATCTCAGCTGTGTCTCTCAGCCCGCTCTGCATATGTTTTCATTAGCATGACTAATGTTCCTAATAAAATCTTGATCCTATCTCAGAACGTCTGTAACAAGTGTAAACTTTCAGGCGTTTGACAGTGGCACAGTACCATAGGCTGGAAGGTTCATTTGACTAATAGACCGTTGGCCTACTTTTAATTCAGCCTTTTCTCTGTCCAGCTGTGGGACCTTGTGTGCGTTCCCTTGAATCTCTGTCTCAGTCTGCGCACGCGCTGGACTCCGGAGGGGCCGGAGCCGGGGTCGCAGCCCGGGAGTCTCCGGGGTCCCGCAGCAGCTTTCTCTCCTTGGACGCCTCCTGACTCTCCGAGCCTGGTTTCGTGGTCTGAAAAGCTGAGATGATAGGACGCCGGCTGTTGTGAAGATCCGTGCGGTCGTGGCTGGGAGGCCCCGTGAGGGAAACGCGGGCGCGGGCTTCGTGGTCTGCGGGCCCTGAACCCCGAGAACACCGGTGCCTTGTTACCTGACGCAGCCCTGGCCACGCTACTGGCTTTCTGAAGCTCAATTTACTCAACTAAAAGCGCGGGGAGTTACTCTTTCCTTTCAAAATTCTCTTAAGGAGTGAACTAGATGAGGTTAAGTATGTTCGTGTCAGGGGGGAGTGTGTGGCCTCTGGAAGGTGGGCGGCCCCTGGGAGGCCCCTCTGCCCCCTGCATATCCTGTTAGTGAAAACCTCCCGAGGCCCAGCCTCCTTCAAGTTCTAGGGCGAGAGAGGGGAGGAGGCAAAGAAAGGCTCCTGATTTCTGGCGCTGACTTCGGGAGACTCCGAGAAGAAGGGAGCGAGCGGATCAGTCGTTCCAGAAAGCGGTGGGCGCTGTGGAGGGAGCGATGCTGGCAGACCGGCGAGGGCAGGGGTTCGGGACTGCAGGGGGACCTTTCATGGAGGGCGACTCGAGAGTGTTTCGTAAAGACCTTCTTTGAGGCAGTGGTAGACTCGGGTAGCTGTGAGAAACACCCCAGGTCTTAGAGTGCAGCGGCCTGTAACTCCCAGATAGCGGAGCTCCAACTCCCAGTGCTCTCCTGAGGCGGGGGGCGCGGCCCGCGGGCGACGAGAAGAAGTTGTCAGGGAGCGTCCCGGCTGGAGGGGTGCAGCGCAGACTCCGAGGTGGGAAGAAACTGGGGCCGGGGGTTTACTGCGCAGGGCCGCCGTGGCCCTGACCCTTGCACGAAGGCGCGAGGGCTGCGCGAAGGGCACGGGCCGCAGCTCCGTCCTGCGGGCTCTGGAGGTGCCGGCGAGGGGCCTGTGCTGTGTGTGCGAGCAGCCCTTGGAAGACACACTCGTGCTTCGGGCCGGCACTCAAGGTCTCCCTCCACAGTTTGTCCAAAGTCTCTCTCACCTGTGTGTTTTATGGACCACAGACATTTTCATCTCAAGTACAAATAGTACAGGATGTAATTTCGAGTGTACAGTAAAAGTTGACATCGTAAAAATAACTCCTATCTCACTGTTTAGTATGTATCCGACAGAATGTTAATACCATGACGGTTTGATGCTGTCTCCATGTAAACGTTAGGTGACTAAGCTCTCTCTTCACTGCCAGAAACTTTATATTCGCTTTTCTTCTTGAACTCTTGTCTCTTCCATTTCCTCCACTGATTTGATTTTATGGTTTTATAACATGAAGCTATTTTGATGACTGTCCTGTCAGTTCTGTGTGTACGTATATGTGTGTACATACACACCCTGTAGATACACACATTGAAGTAAGAGCGTTAAATTTTTACTGTCTTTGGCTACAGGACTCTTAGTGTTAAAATTGGCTAGGAAGAATTGTTCTTATCAATAGGACTGAGACACAGTTGTTTTAGATAGTGAAATTAAAAACAATAATTGGTAATTATTATTCATGAAATACAATGCCATTGGAATGCCTCTCACTGAGATGGAGAGAGTTCATAAAATTTCAGATCATGTGTCCATTGATGAATACTGTGACCAGAGTGACATAAAGTCTGGTGGAAATTAATAGCAAACATAAGTGACAGTTGAGATACTATAATTGTGGGGCTTAGAAATGAAGTTTGAATGGTAATCAGGTATATTGTTTGTATATTATATTTGTTTATGTCATCACAGCAGGATGAATTACATTGTTTTAAAAGTTAATGTAACTTTAACCCATGCATGATAGGAGTAACTAAGCGGACAGGTGCTTGATGAGGGGTAGATAGAGGCACTTAGTAAAAATTTATAGTACCTACTATTCTTTGTGTAAAACTTAGTGATAATGTAAGTGTGAATAAATGTTTAAGAAAATAGATATGTTAAATTACTTCTTTTACGGATATAAAATGCATCTTCTAGAAGTTCATGTCGACTCTCCCACCGCCTCCACCGTGATCTCACATGAAATATGTAACTGAGATGGGCCACGGCGCATGTGAGGGGCATGCTCTGGCTCCCGACTCTTTGTCGTGACTGTGTTCGTGGTAGGGTTTGTTTTCCCGTGAATTATTTCCCAGGATTCCTTTTTTTTCCCCCAGTGCAAAAGCTGAGGTAACCCCGTGCTTAGAGACGGTGCGGATCTTTGCTGTGATCTGCCTGTGAGAGGAGTGTCCGCTCTCTCCGGCCGCTCCTTCCTTCTCTTTCTGCATTGCTTTCCGTCAGCCTGATGTCCTTCACCAGTGATCCTTCAGGACTGGTAAGGCAGGATCTCTAAGCATAACTTGCCGTCATGTCACCATCCCATCTGCGCTGTCACTGAATTTAGGACATGTGAATTTCGGCCAGGTGCCCCGTGTCTAATGTCGTGCTTCTCTTTTTATGGAAACGACCGGACGCTCTGTCCCAGGCTTATTGCGCGTTGACTTTAGTAAGGCTTTTCCAAGAAACGGTGGTTTCTTTGGTGCCCCGGCCCTCTGTAGCACTCTGGAGTGCAGTTCAGGATGAGCAGGAGTGCAGCCGTTGTTCCGGGACGGGACGGAGAGACCATTGTGGCGTGGCCTGTGGTGAACGCAGGTGGCACTGGGTGCTCCCTCCAGAGCTTTGGTGGCCATTCAGTAAAAGGAAAGAGAAATGAGCTAGGGGTTGGGCGTCGATACCTGCAAACTACCTGGACCTAAATGCTCTCTTTCGAAAGTCTTCACGTGCTCACGGAGTTTGGAGGTCATGGTCTGAGTCGGAAGGTCGCGGCAGAAGGAACGGAGGGAGAAGGGAGAGCCCTGAAAAGACCGCGGTCCAGGGAGAGCGGTGATGGTGGTTGGGACCGAGGTGCTAGGAGAGCGAGTTTGCAGTCAACTGAAGGCAGAGCCGATGGCGCTCATTAGAGGATTGATTGTAAGATAGGAGTGGGGGGGCATCGGGGTGCAGTGGGCGGAGTCATCGGTGATGCTGCCTTTACGTGAGAAGATGACCATGAGGAGAACATGTTTTGAATTGTCTTTGGGAACCGAGAGATGGGTTTGGAATACTTGTCAGATGTTCCAGTGCCAGTGGGGGCGGGATAGGCATCATTCCAGAAGTAAAGGCAGAGGCCTGGGCTGCAGGTGTGCCTCTCAGAGATGGAGGCCTGCAGCTGCTGCGCCGCCTGCCGTGGAAACTGGGCGCGGTCATCGAGGGCCGGCGTGAAGAGGAGAGCGGGGAAGAGGGCCAAGCCTGTGGCCGTCCTCCCGGAGGTCAGGTGAGGAGGGAGGAGGCCGCGGTGGAGCCCCAGAGGGCAGCTTTTCGGGAAGACAGGGGACTGTGGACATCCTCACTCTAGTAACAACAGTGCTTCAGGGAGGGACTTAATATTCGGGTACAGGATTATTTGTACCGTGAAGACAGAATGGAGCATTCCAGTTCCTACCGAGTCTGAGCCGGAGATTGTTGACCCGGATGGTTCTGAGAGATGCCCTCGTGTTCTGGCACGTGCGACCCCGCTGTCCGGATGGTGCCTGGCCGGGTGCTGAAGGAGGACTCTGGAGGCCTCCTGGTCTGTGCCTGACCTCTGTGCTGTCCGGACTGTCCACGGGTCATCCTGCTGGGACAGGTCAATCAGCCCGGCCCCATTCATAGTTTCTCTCGTGCGTCGTTAGGGGTGAAAGAACCCGCAACCACTTTCGCCGCTATTCTCTTCTTTTCCGTGATGCCTCCGGGTCATGGCTACGATGCTTGGGGCCCCGCGGCGTGATTTCAAGGCGACTTCCCTTGGCTGGTGTCTTCTGTGAGCCTCCCAGGGACAGCTGTTTTTTTCAGTCTCTTCCTGCCAGCATGTTTTTATGTGTTTATGGTTCTCAGGTAGGTTAGAATAATGAAGCCTTTATTCCACAATTTACCCTCTTTCTATTTTTGTATTTTTAAAAGATGCTAATTTTGCGGTTGGTATTTTGCACATCATAAACTTTTATAGTTATTCACTTGTGAATTTGAGTGTTTTTGTATATAGTTTTATATTTTTTTATTTTTTGAAATGTTGATGAAATTGTCATAGTTATTCTTGTCTTATACTTTAACTATTAAGAGATTTACATTTTTTCTGTTAGTAATCCCAGCACTTGAAATACTGAGTTGTCTTCCTAGAATTCATTAGGATTATGCTGTGAAGCTGCACATGTGTTTTAAAGCTTAATCGTATTATATCATATCCTGCTCTTGGTCTTAAACTGTTCGCAGACTGAGAAAACAGCAAGTCGCACCATTGGGTCCGGTGGCGTTGCTCCTGTCTCCGCGCTGCGTCGGGAGTGCCCGGTTTACTGGTCAGCAGCCACTTGAATTTGAACTTTGCTGCCCTGCTTTACTGTCCATCCTCTACAGTGTTGAGGTTCCCTCTGTGTGTGACTCATGGCTCTTTTTTCCTCCCCTTTATTTTCTGGGCTTTAATCTTTGCATGTTATTTTGTTAACTTTCTACTAGAAACCTTACATCCTTCCGCCCATGGTCGTGTTTCCTTGCGTCCGGAGGGAGCACCACGCGGCAGGCCGATTGCGTGCAGCCCCGTTGTTTCCTGCAGCTCTGGGCTGGTCTCAGTCCTGTCGCTTAGGGATTGTGAGACCTTTGGCAAGGAGCTTAGCGTTTCTGTGTGTAAAAGGAAGTAATAATAATATTTATTTCAGAAAGTTGTGAAATTTAAATAACATGTCATAAATTTTCTGATACATAGTGAACTACTCAATATATTACCTGGAAGGTTTTCTTGAATCTGATTCCAGTGTACCGTTTCCTCCAGTCCGTCCTCATACCCTGAACAGCCAGAACTTGATTTTCCCACATTGCGCTTCTAGACAACTCCTTGTTCTTTTGAAGGCAGTGTCTCTTCCCACCACCCCCAGCTGCTTTTCAGATTTTTTTTTTGTCTTTTGTTTTCTGTACTTTGATTACAGTGGGACTTGTGTGTGACACGGACGTGTGTGCGCGCGCGGTGCTGAGTGTGTCTGCCAGCGCGCATGCGTTTTCCTTCTTCCTTTTGACTGTGGAAGTTGGTGTCTGTCTCCAGTTTGGGAACACTTGGGCTCTTACCTTTTCGGATGTTGCTTCCCTCTGTCTCCCTCTTTTTCTGGGACCTCAAGTACCAGTGTGATGGGCGTCCGCGGCCTTCTCTCCTTTCCAGCCCTCCTTCTCCGTACTCTTCAGTCTCGGTACTGTCTGTTGACTCTCTCAGAATGCACGAGTCCTGTGCTTTGCTCTGCGGAGTTTTCTGCTAAGCCGTCTCTTCATCAACGTCAGTTTTCTCGGACAGTTCTCCATTCATTGCATCCATTTTTGTCCCTCTTTTTATCTGTCTTAACACGCTGATCATACTTATTTCAGAGTCTTTGGTTATTTTTTTTCTGGATTATCGGTTGCATTTTCCTCCCCGTTTGCCTTTCCGGTAGTTCCCCGGGTGTGTGCGTAGCAGGGCGAAGGAAAGAGCAGAGAGGCCCAGACGCTTTCACTGGGTGGGTGGATAGTCCCTTTCTTCTGTTAGCTGCCGCCGGCTTTCAGTGACCCTGTGCTTTGTCCCTGTTTTTCACCTGTGGACATTCTGTGCTTTGAGACCCGCTAGGTGGAGGTGGGCTCTTTGTCCTCAGTGCGTGAAGACTGCACAGCACCTGTGCTTGGCCTTTCGGGGGTTTTGAGCTACGTACTTAAGCTCATGCCCCATGCAGCTTAGTAGTGGGCCAGCTCTCAGGCGGGTGGGTCTGTGTTTGTGGCAGGTCCCTTCTCGTGAGCAGCGGTTCATTCCCTCAGTGCTGCGAGGCCGCAGTCTGCTTTGTCCCCTTCACCTCCCGCCTCACCAAAGCACAGGTTCCGTGCGAGCCTCTGCCTTGCATCTGGGCCCCCTCGAGCTTCCAGTCTGTCGCTGTGTCGTGCGCAGGATTGATGCTGGTGTTCTTTTATCCCGGTGGAAGCCCCTCGGCCTGGGCCGAGGCTGCTGTCCCAAGACGGAACTGGCAAGTGGCCCGCGGAGAAAGAAGGCGTTCCATTCTCAGCCGCCCTTGGGAAGGCTTGGGAAAGGCTCACGCTTCTCTGCACTGGTAGCTCACCTGGCTCGGGCCGTCCAGCAGCTTCCTTAATATCAATTGCCAGGAGCGCCGTTGTGGTTAATCAGCCTTTTCTGGTTGTTGGGATGGAGGCTCTGGCTCACACCATGTATATATCCTCTCAGGAAGCAGAAATCCTAGATTTAGTTGAAAACTTAGAAATTGTGGTTTGTTAATATCTTCAGGATGGTAGTGAACACGTTCTTAGGGACTGATGACGGAAGAAAGCAGGGCACGTAGCACGTGTCCCCTTGCTGCTGCTTGCATTGCTGTGGAGTTCATTCTGGACACAGGAATGGGCATTTTTTTCTCTTTAAAAAATTATTTAAATTCAAGTTAGTTTACATATAGTTTGTTATTAATTTCAGGGGTAGGATGTAGTGATCCATTAGATGCAGGTAACACCCAGTGCTGGCTGTGTCACGTGCCCTCCTTAACACCCGCCCCCACCCCCTCCCCTCCAGCAGCCCTTGGTTTGTTTCCTGCAGCTTAGGGTTTCTTACGGTTTGTCTCCCTCTCTGCTTTTATTTTATTTTATTTTATTTTTCCTTCCCTTTCCTCTGTTCATCAGGTTTGTTTCTTAAATTCCTCACAAGTGAAATCATATGATATTTGTCTTTCTCTGGCTGACTTATTTTGGTTAGTGTAATACACTCTAGGTCCATACATGTTGCTGCAAATGACAAGATGTCATTCTTTTCGATGTCCAAGTAATACTCCATTTTCTATCTATACCCCATCTCCTCTGTCCATTCATCTGCTGATGGACATCTGGGCTCTAGGTATTTATCCAAAGGTTACAAAAATAGTGATCTGAAGGGGTACATGCAGCCCAGTGTTTATAGCAGCAGTGCCCACAGTAGCTAAAATATGGAGAGAATGTATAATTTCTAGCTGTTATTGAAACCACATTTGAGTAACATTAAGAACAATTCATGTAGCAAATTATACTCTGTTTTTTTTCAGTGGTTGGTATTTTAAAAGATCTAAGTTTTGTTTTATTTGTACTATTTTTAAGGATTGACTTAAATGTAAGAGTCTCAGTAAATTTGAAAGTAGTTCAGTTTATTGAAAACCAATAAATAAGATTTTATCCTCTATCACAGTTGCTAGTGTTCTGATTGTAATTTTGAGTAATTACTAGTGCAGAGGCAAACAAACAGATGATATTTCTATCATGAAGCCAGAGGATGAGGAAGTAAATTTTTAAAAATAGGATTGTTTTCATTACAGCTTTTTAAAAAATATATGATCCGATTGCTTAAAAAGTTCTTGTTTATATAATAAGTTCAGTGAAACTTTTTTTAAAATTTATTTTTTATTTTAAGATTTTATTTACTTATTTGACAGAGAGAAAGGTCACAAGCAGGTAGAGCAGCAGGCAGAGAGAGGGGAGAGCCTGATGTGGGGCTTGACCCCAGGACTGTGAGGTCATGACCTGTGCTGAAGGCAGAGGCTTAATCCACTGAACCACCCAGGTGCCCCTCAGTGAAACTTTTAATTTTATTCTTGCCTCTTTGTTAAACAGATTCAGATAACTTATCAGTGCTTATTCTATAGCACTAATTTTTTTTCCACTTAAATATAGCTATCCCCATTTTCTTTTTTTTAACCTGTTTCTATCCTTTTATTATGGAAATTTCCAGTGCACAGGTCCCTTACAGGAGCACCATTGTGTTCACTGGGTCCTGTGACCTTCAGAGTCCACTTTTGTAGCATCTGTCTTACTTCCTTTCAGCCCTGTTTTCCTTCCGTTATTCCCACTGAATCTATAGGAGGAAATCAGTTTTATTTTATTTGGAGGATTTATCCTTCTGTTGGTTTTAAACACAAGCAAATATGGAATATATTGTATTTTGAGGCTTAAAACTGTAACTAAAATTTTTTTCACAATACTAATCAAACAGTTGTTGAATAACATTGATTTTCCACAATTGATTTTCCCTTTATAGTAAAGATTAATAAGTAATTTGGATAAATTCGATGATCAGTAGGTATGGGAACCAAGATTTGAAAGAAGACGGCCCAGATCTGGAGCCTGCCTTTGTATCTGTTTCCCCTGGCTGCCTAGTGGGCTATGCAGACCAGGTCCTTTTGCTTGTTTCAACCTCTTTCTTTGGATTCACGAAACGACTTTAATATTTTAGGTCCTTTCTGCTTCACTGTGTTCATAGATTATTCCTGCTGAAGCGTAACTCTTTGATTGTCTTCTTTACCATACAAACCAAAAGAAGCAATGGTGCTCTGCGCCTCCAAATGACATTTTAGAATTCTTTATGTTGTTCCAAACTCTGCACAATATGTATCCAAATACCAGTTACATTTACTTCTCCCACAGGGTTCCTTAGGGCTTGGGACATGAACGTTTTTATGTTCGTGGTTATGCAAATTTTTTATTGCAAGTTGTAGAATGTACTGGAAACTCTTCCACGAAAGGATATTTTGGGTTTGTTGCTGCTTTGCCTCTTTGTTGCTTGATTCAGCCAGTTAAAGAAAATTCCTGCTTCTCAGTAATGATCATATTCTGTCATATTTATGGTTCCTTGGGTTGATGTTGAGTTTGAGGTAGATGATGGAACCGCCCACCTTCCGACTTTGTCCTCCCGTCAGGTTCATGTTGTGGAAGAGCTGAGTGGGTCGCCCTCTGAATGGGATTTACTCTTCCCTTGGCATTCTAACTCTGCACTTTTTAATTGAAGACTCCTTATATCCTGATGGTTAAGGTTTATTTCTCTCTTTTCTTACTAATTTAAGCCTCTACCTAATCACACTTGTCTGATAAGTCAGTCTTTCTGCAAAAAAAAAAAAAAGATGAGATATTATTCTTTATACCAAATGTAAATACAGTTTACACAAACCTCTAAATGCTTTCTCCAGATGATGCGCTTATAATAAAATTAATAATATTTCTTTAATGTTTTCTCCACTCAATATAAAAGTTATTTCTTCCTAAGATGACAAGTATATGATAGTATACTTAAATATAAAAAAAGGTGGTGATTCTTTTGTCTTTTCCATAAAATGGAAACAGAATATTTTTTTTTCTCTAAGTTCTATTTCCACAAACAAATGAGTTTAAAAACCTTTCTAAATGTTTATGATTCTTAATCTCAATATTGCTAGTACTCTGTTTTTTTTTCTTATTATGCCAAAATACTGTTGGCTTTTTGTGTGGTGGCTTTGATTTATTTAAACCAAGAATTTAGTGGTATAGAAGATGAAAAACATTTTATTTGTATGTTTCACTCAGTAATGATACAATCAGGCACGGCATTTGTCATTTAAATTTGTGTCTGTAAAGCTCAATATGCAGCCTATTATTCTAATAAGGTCATAATCTAATTGCTGAAAGTGTTCTGCATTTTAGTGTACATATATATTAATGGTTTTGACTTTCGATCAATATTCATGTCAATAAATAAGCCTATTATAAAATTGTGGATACAGTTCAGGTATTACATAATAAGTAGGGAATTGCTTTCTGTCGACTTTTATCTTGTTATGATTCCTTTTCCTTTCCCTTTTTAAATTTAGTAAGAACCTCATTGATTCTCTTCTGTGTTTGGTGCTAAAATCTATCTCTGAGTAAAATCTCATTGCTGTTTTATGTTAATTATTTTTTGGTTTATTTTTCATTGATCTGAAGGTTTAATATGCTCATTCTAGCAAATATCCTGCAGTCAGACTGTGGAGTTACTACTGTGTTAGCTGCTACATCATTGGTGCAGTTGGTAGTAAGTACCTCCATTCGTGGAGCTGGGTCCTGCCGCGTGCTTTCAGGACAAGCATAAATAGGGGAACAGCCCATGTGTCGCTTGCCTGTCAGCGATTTGGATTTCTAATTCTTTTTGACAAAGAATTGCAGAGACTAAACTTTGCACCTTTTCTGCAGTCTTAGTGTTTTGTTTTGTTTTGTTTTTTTTGTAGTGTATCTGAATGATGTCTTGATGTTAAAACATACTAAGTTTCTTTATTCCTGTTGTGACCCTCACTTTGATGAAATTTATGTGCTTAATTAATTTCTTAAATAGTTCCCACACTTCCTCTTACTTGGTTTTATTGGTTGGCATTTTCCCCCCAAATCATGTCACTGATGCTTAGTTAATATGGAAAAATACTTGTATAAGTTTAGGAGCATAAAGGAGTAATTTTTTACTATACTGTTTTGGTTTATGAAATATAAAATGCAAAGTACATTGTACGTTTTTGTACATCACTGATGGTGTTAGTTATAAATTAGTATTATAACATTTATATTTGTTTTAATAGTTAATCTGTTTAAATAAATAGCTAGAAAAACATATAAGTAAATATTTATTAAGACCTGTACATGTTCAAAATCCTGTGATGGTGGTTTTGGGCACATGAAAATTATTTGAAAGGTAATAAATATTCCCAAGAAGCTGCAGTATTGGGCATGAATGCCCAATAGGGTGACTATGAAGTCTTTTTTACAGCATATTTTTATGGACCATTTTAAAAGCCACTGATAGATTCTAAAGCTATTCTGAATTTTATAGACATAGGATTATGGATTATCCATAGTCTGGTGGCCAGTATCGTCATATTGTGCATTTTAATTGGGCAGTTTATGTATTGGCTCAAATTTTTTTTTTTTTTTTTTTTAGGATTTTGTTTATTTATTTGACAGAGAGCACAAGCAGGGGGAGTGGCAGACTGAAGGAGAGGGAGCCCAATGTGGGGCTTGATCCCAGCATCCTGGGATCATGACCCGAGCTAAAGGCAGACGCTTAACTGACTGGAGCCAGTCAGGTATCCCCTAAATTTCATTTTTTTAATGTAGAAGGGAAATCTGTAAGTTATTAATTAATTGGTGTGTCAATTTGTTACCTTAACTCGGCTTGGAAATATGAGATGACCCTTGGCCTAAACATACAGTGGGCTTTGCATCCTGGCCTCCCAAAGTCTGGTGTGTCAGACTGTGCCCACGCTGCTCTTCTGAGCTGATCCCAGTATGAATACAAGTGCTGGCACAGTACTAGTCGCACCAGAACGCATTCCTCCTTCACCGCGTGCGCCGGGCTTGGACCTGTGCCTTGTTTCCTGTTGGTCAGGTTATCCTACCCTTGATTTGTTGACACGAAGTTCAGTTTGTGTGGTGCGTTTCCTTGTTATTTTAATTTCTACATTCCTCATGCATTGTAGTATTTATTTCTTATATATATTATATATTGTGATATATTTCTTTGTACTTACATTTTTTTTTATTTTGTAAAGATTTTTATTTATTTATTTGACAGAGATCACAAGTAGGCAGAGAGGCAGACAGAGAGAGAGGAGGGGAAGCAGCTCCCTGCCTAGCAGAAAGCCTGATGCAGGGCTTGATCCCAGGACCCCGGGATCATGACCTGAGCCGAAGGCAGAGGCTTTAACCGACTGAGCCACCCAGGTGCCCCGTGTACTTATATTTCTTACATTTCTTTGTACTTTATGGGTAAGATGATGTCCTCAATGTGTTGATTATTTGTGTTTGAAATTTTACATATGCATATAGAATGGCTACTTGAGGATTTGTTTTTAGGTTATCAAAGGAATTTTTTTACTGTGATACTTTCCTTGCTTTGACTAAAATAAGCAAAACTCTTTTTACACACAGATGTATTTTAATCCAGCAGCTGTCTTCTTACACATTTTTTAAAACACATTTTGGTTAAGTCAGAAATCCAAATGCAAAATACAGCACAGAGGAATATCACATGTATTTCTGGCCCTCTGTAGGGTTGAGGAATAGATAACATTCATTCATGTATGGCTAATTTCCAATGTTGACAGTCGTTATTCAGTACTTTCCATTAATATAACTGTAAAGCATTTTTCATTGTATTTACCTGGTTTGAAAGCGACTGAAAGGGAAAAAAAAAAAGCACTACATGTGAACAAAGACTAAAGCATTTTGGCATGGCTCTTGATAAATGATAAAGGAAATAATCTTTCTTGCTCCTTCCCTTCTGTATGGAGACGTGTCACAGCTGGAAACGTGGCTGGTTGTGATAGGTCCTTTCACCTCCGTGAGAGGTGGTGCCACGTGCCCGCACAGTCTGAGGCCCCCACCGCAGTGTCCCAGCATCGTGGGCAGTTGGAGAGAATGTCGAGCCTCCGGAAAACTTCCTCGTTGGGCGAGCTAGTGAGTCTCCGCTGGAATGGGCCTCTAAGAAGAAGCTGTAGATCCCGGGTTTGGGGTAAAATGTGCTCATTGCACGTGTCGGGCATTCTTGGTTTATCCGCGGTGAATCTCAGTTATTCCAAAGCAGTCGTGGGCCTCTTCTACCTAATTTTCACGAGCACAGTTGCTACTTACAGGGAAGTGTTACTGCCCCTTCTAAAAGTCTTCTTATTTTTGAGATCTGTCCTGTGGGAGTGCTAGGGTCTTGCCAGTGCAGGGATGTGGAATCTTAGCGTGGCCAAGAGGCGTTGGCTGGTGGGCCTTTCCCATAGTGCTCCAGCTGTGCGGGGTGTTCATTTCTGGGCGCGCCGTGTCCGTCTAGGTTCAGTGATCTTTGAAAAGACAGGGTTGTGTAACTAGTCCTTAGGCAAATTGGCATTCTTCTGCTGCTGGCTTCGTTTGCGTTTTTATCAGTGTTTTTACCTCCTGCTGACTGGGAGCGGTGGGACAGCAGTTTGGACGGTGTAACCGGTGCGTCTGTGGGCTTGTTGCCCCAGTGCTGGTGAGTGGCTGACCTCCGACGCTTTCAAAGACAGGATGCAGTGAGAATGTTGGGGGGTCCCGCTCAAATATTAACAGAGCCTTCTCGTAGTCAGACTGTTTTTTAAAATCAGTGTTTTTCAGTTATCCACTACAATTAAGAAGTAAGTAAAGTAAAGCTTTCTTAAGTAAAAAAAAAAATATCTTTTTGTACTGATGAATTTTAACTTTGGGAATTGTCTCAGTGTGTGACGCTAAAGCCATCACTTCTCCATAAATATCTGAAAACAAGAAAGCTTTTGAGTTGCTTATTTTATGCTGAGTTTCATGGGTTACAAAAAGGATAAAGTTCTTGGTGCTTGACAGGAGCTTGCAACCCACTGTGCTGGCCTGCGCGGCTCTTCTTGTTTTCACGTAGCTGTCGCTCCATGGGAAAAGTGCGATGCGAACCCTGGTCTTGATAATGCGGCCGTTCAGCTGACAGTGATTCGGCAGGTCCGCCGATACCTGCCGGGTGTCAGGAACGCGCGGCTGAATATGATCCGAGACGCGGGGACAGGCGGGTACCAGGAGGGCTGCTTGTCACGTGTGGTGGTTGGCTGGGTGTCGGAGGGGCGCACAGTGTGTTGTGGAAACAGAAGGGAACAGAATTAAAGGACCTGAATCTTGAAGGTAGCTCTCCGAACTAGTTGTTTGTTAAAGGGTAATGGAGAAAATCCAGTGACGTTTAAGTCGTAAAATTGGCAACATTGGTTGCAGAGCGAAGACGAGGCATGAGGGGAGAAGGGGGAGTGGGCATGACGTGTCCTCAGTTTCCGATGTAGTCAGGCGTCCGTGGCCCCGCCGTCTGCTCATGGCGACACCACCATAAGCAGCTGCAGGGGCACGTGTGGCACTGAGCTCAAGAGAAGTTGTGGTTTAAACTGAGAGTTTGGGAGAGGAGGGGATAATGGGAGGCTGAGTCTGCCGGTGGGTGTTGAGGAGGGCACGGATCGCGTGGAGCGTCGGGTGCATAAGCAATGAGTCTTGAAGCACTGAAAAAATAAAATGAAATTAAAAAATAAAAAATTTAAAAACAATAAAGAAGTTATGGTTTAATGGTTCAATTAAGTACACAGAACTAGTTCTGGAAGGACACTTCTTTTTGAAAACACTCAGAAGAAGTTTAGAAGATGAAGGCATAAACAGTTTCATATGAAAAACCTGTTTATCCAGCCATACATGGTTGGTTTTCTTTAAATTTGGGACCCCTGAGCACAAGAGGACCTTACAAGGTCGGGCCATCCTACCACACTGCTCTGGCTCACTGTCTTCCCTGCCGTCGCCCCGAGCCACCAATCACACCCGTCCTCGCTCACTGAGAAAGCGGAAGGTATTCATCACCTCTCTCCCCCTCACTGGCCTTACCGGTACCTCTGCACGTACAGCCACACTCCTGGGCTCCCGTTCTGTCACCGTGGGTGGGCTAGGATGCCCTCCGCTCAGGTGACCTGTGGTGCACGCATTTACCCTCCCTCAGCCCCTGGCTTCTGGAGGTGTCCTCCTCTGTCTTTCGTGACACCGAGGGTTTTCTCTCAGCCTGATGCGATTATTCCCACAAATGTCATCCCACTCTAATCTCGTCCATCCTAAAACCAGCAGCAGACTCCCTTGACCCCATGCTGCTGTCCAGGGATCCCTCCCCATTTATCTATACGCTGTGCAGCGACACCCCTGCAGAGTTTGTCTGTCCTGTCTCCCCTGTCTCCCGTGTACTCCCTCCACTGGGGCTCAGCCCTAACTCTAAGCCTGGTCAAAGGCACAGTGACATCCATGTGGCCAGTTTTAAGGATCAAGTCCCCGCCCTCATGGTCACATATCAAAGTGTCACCTGGTGGGTTGGGGTGGGGGGCGCAGCACTCCTTGTTCCTGCCTCCAGAAGGCGCTCCCCCTCTCCCTGCTGAGGAGCAGGACAGACAAGGCCGTCTCCCAGACTCCCCATGTTTTGAGTGAAGTTTTGTTAGACTGTTTTGAAACAATGTCAAATTTATAGGAAACTTGTGGAAATCAAGTGAAGAACTCCTGTCTGCCCTTTGTCTGGGGAGCCTTTTGTTTTTCTGTGAGTCCAGTCATGCTCTGGTAGCAAGAGGTTTTAATCCTCTGCCCTTGACAGCCGCCATTTTACTTTCTGTCTCTGTTATGTTTGAATCCTGGGGGCCTCATGGAAGCGGCATCGTATGCACACTCTGTCCTTTTGTGACCAGCCTGGTTGACCTCAGAGTCATCCATGAGGTAGCGGGGTCAGAACGTCCTTCCCGTGTAAGTCTGAGTCGGGGTTCACCGTTTGGCTCACCAGACTTGCTGCTTATCTGTCAGTGGACACCTCGTTTGCTTCTACTCTTGGCTCTGAGGACTGTGTTTCTGCGAACATGGTGTGCAAATATCTGCTTGAGACCCTGCCGCCATTTCTTCTGGGATATACCCAGGAGTGGAATTGCTGGATCATATGGTAATTTCAGTTACTTTTCTGAGGAAACGTCACCCTGTTTTCTACAACAGCTGCCCCGTTGTGCGTTCCCAGCTGCTGTGCGTGAGGACCCCAGTTTCTCACATCCTTGCTGACACTTGATCATTCTGCCATGTTGATCTGAGGTTGTGAGGTGAGAGGGAGCCCGTTTTCATTGTAGTACCTTCTTTGGACGAGTACACCTCTTTGTTTTTCCCTCACTCTTCATTAGTTTCTTGTATGTAGAGCTTAAAAGTGCATTTGGCATTTTATTTTCATATTTTTAATGGTTGGGAAGGAGCATATTGATTTGAAGGGTTATAATTGATGTTTTTTACTTTGAATGATAGTTTGATGATTTCAGGAAATTTCCCTTTTGGAGCACCTGAATATACCTTGAAAGGGAAAGAAGAATTAAAACCATTTTCTCCTTTTGACTTTGTTAGAACTTGTTAAATGAAAATCAAATCAGTAGTTCCGTTCAAGTGTTTTAGAAGCTTTTTGCTGTTACCTTGGGTATTATCACTAACACTTTTTCAGTGTTCTTTAAGGTCTTTTAAATTCTGCCAACTTTAGGTAATGGATTTTTTCTTCTATATGCGTAATGAGGTTAGCCATTTGACAGCATCTGCTTGCTTTGGGTAAGACTTTCTTTCTTGGGGGGCTGTGCCCGTAGGAAGGAACCTGGGGGACCTGGGTGATGTGGGGACTCGCGGGCGGACTTCTCGGACCCTAGCCCTCGTGCACTCTGGCACTTTGCTCAGGAGCTGGTTTCTCACTGCAGCCGGGCGGTAGCTGCCTTCCTTCCCTCTGTGCTCTTATTTGGGCCTTGGCCACAGTCCCAAGGTCTTCAGACCGAGCTCTAGTCATGAATCTCCCACCCAGCCCTCAGCGCCTCCCCTCTGCAGGACAGGTGGGTGCGTCCAGTCAGTCCCCGAGCACTGACTTTGCTGTGGAACTTTGACCATATTCACTGTGAGCGTCCTCGGGTTACTTCTGGAGGAGACAGGAAGTCAGACTGATTGTTGGACTGAGTGAAGCGTTTTGTAATGGAATTATGCACAGGGAGGACCCCGGCATCCGTTAGCAGCCGGAAGAGCCTTCTTGGAGGATGTGCGGAAGCGCTGAGGGTCGCTGGAGTCAGTGGCCGGATGCCCGGCGGGGAGCAGTGCTGAGAGCAGCTGAGCCAGAGGCGACCACCCCAGCTGGGGGTGTGCTGGAGCTGGTGCCTGCAGACGCGGTTCTGAAAGCAGGGAACTGGAGTTGCATTCGGAGTGCTGTCTGAGGTTGTGGGAAGTTGATGTGAGAGTTCGCTCCCAGGACTGGAGACCACGCTTCCTCAGCAAAACAGAGAGGAGGAAAGGCGAGGACAAACAGAAAAGGTACAGGGAAAGCCACGCTGTGACGTAACATGAAAGGGATCGTTTTCTTACCTGAAAAGCAGTCACAGGTGGGTGGTGTGGGCCGACAGAGCTGCCCCACCGGTGCCCAGCCTGGCTCCCCTCTCTCTGCTCACCCCAGCGACACCTGTGGTCCAGTGACCTCGCCAGCCGCCAGCCATGACATCAAAGTTGCAGGCCGGGGGTGTCAGGAACAGAGGCGGTCAGGGTAGGGCCCCTCTGCAGAGCCCCTTCTCTGGAAAGAGCCTTGCAGAGGTCAGGGATGTGGTTAGCCTCTTTGGTCCAGTTTCCCTCACTTGCCTGTGCGCTGGCTCTAAAGACTGCTGGAAGGGAGCTTCGTGAGCTGCTGTCAGCAGAAGGGGAAGGCAGAATGGATGTGCGAAGAAGCTCCAAGCAGTCTCTGCCACAGGGTGCAGTAAAGGATACGAAATGGGCTAATTTGATCAGGTTTTCTTTTTCAGTGACTATCTCCTCTGGAAGCCTTATGGGTAGCGATTTTACTAGAAAGCAGGTTGATTGGAGGCATGGTTCCAAGTAAGCCAGGTGAGAGGTGATCAGGAACTTGTCCCCTGCTGGCCTCCTGGTCCCCAGGGCTGCAGGACTTACCCCGTCTGTGTGGCCTGTTTGCCGTCATTACTGCTCTGCGGGCTCTTTCCCCTCAGCATAGAAACCTTGTTCCAGTCTCCTCCCTTTCAACCCCGTGGCTCATCCAGCACTGCTCTTTTCTCTCTGACATCCTTGTTCGAGAGGACAGTGTCCTCCCGTCTGTTTCTTCACCAGTGACCAGCTGCTGGCCTCATCCGGTCACAGTGCCCCGTGGTCTGCCGAGACTAGATTTGGTCGAGTCACTGTGGGCCCCTCCCGGGGTGCGTGACGGCTTCTGGTCTACCCCCTGGATCGCCCCGGTATTGACTTCGCCCTTGGCTTCTGCTTGCTCCTCGCAGTTTCTCTTTCAACAGCCTCTCACAAGCCCGGAGCTTCTCAGAACCACGATGCACAAGGTGCACGGGTCAGTATGTATGGGAGGAGCTAGGGGACCTCTTACTTCTCTTGGCTTGAGGAGCCTCAGGTGAGCCGCTGGCAGGTCTTCCTGTGGGGGCGTGATACTTGAACTCCCAGTTTCTGGAAGGTGCTTTGCTTGGGTTTCTTTGGACAACCCTGAGACATGGGTGTGGTTTCCCTGTTGCGTACACGGAGGGAGTGGGGCTCAGAGAGAAGAAGGACCTTTCCAGGGGCCCCTGCTGCGTGGTGAAGAGGACATATTTGAACCCTCATCTTTGTGATTATGGTGTTCGAGTTCCTTCCTTTTCCGAGGTAGGTAGGGCAGGTAGATTTAATTTTAAAACGATCAAGCTCATGTTGATTTGTGTTTCTTGCTATAGGTGAGGGGGAAAAAAGCCTTGGAGAGTATCTCAATCAGGAAGATACTGCCTTTGGGTGTAAAATAGGATAGTTATTCATGTAGATTTCAAAGATGATGAAATCATCGAAGTTGTAGCAGGAAGAAAACGTCTCTGGGGAGACGATGAAGAATTTCAGATTTTGCATTTTGATGTACTTTTCACTTATGGCATTTCTTTCTGAACCTGCATCAGTGATAACATGCGACCAGACCAGAGTAGACTGTCCTTTTCTTTAACTTATGATTTGTTTTCTCTATTTATAGTTGTATAAATATATGCACACTTACTGTTATGTGTATTTATATGTACATATGTAAATGTATATACACATATTATATGTAAGGACTATGGATTTTTCCCAAAATTATCATGTGTAATATCTGAAAATTTGCCATTTTTGTTAACTAGCACTAGAAAAGGAATGATTGGGGTTGAGTGGAGAGAAAGTAAGAAAAGGTAATAAGCAGGAGGAAGAGAGTTATTCTTTTAAACTTACAGCCTGGGGAATAAAAGAGCCTCAGGCTAACATTTCACAGCTTGTGTAAACTATATTTAATTTTTATGTAATACAACACACTGTTCCAAAGCCCACCTCAGGGAGCCTCCTGTTCTGAAGTGTTACTGGGGAAATTTGCCATCCTGTGCTAAGGTAATGGCTCCCCTCGTGGCTCTCTGGGATCGTGGTGGGCACAAGCTTTCCGCATAGTTGCTGTTCCCCTCAGGGTGATTTGGGCATTTTAAAGTCCCTCGAAGCATGAGGAAGCTAGAAGTAAATTTTATTCTAGGAGTTGTATTAAGATGTCTCCAGGAGTCAGGCAGAACACTTCTGAATCGATTATGTCACAGGGGACCCAAACACGGTGCACGCTGTCACCAGGAGATGGGGCACACCTGTGCCTCCCAGGGCTGCATCCGCCTGTAAGGGCCCGTGTCAGGGGGCAGGGGGATGTTCCAGGCACCCGTGTAAGGGCCGAGCACACAGTTACAAATAAGAAAGACCAGGTTCCTGTTCTTGAGAGAACCTACATTCCAGTGCTGTAGAAATAGCCTAGAAACCAGTAAGAACAATAAATGAGACCATGTTCCTTCAACCCACAGGGTAAGGAATGAGCTGGGTATGGAGGGTGGTACTGCTCTGACTAGGGTGACGAGGACAGCCCCAGCACTGGGGCCGGCGACTGTGGGCCGTGTAGCAGGAGGAACGCACACACATGCCCTGACCAGGATGAGCTGGGTAGAGTCCCCAGAGCAGAGCGAGACTGGTTCGGCTCGCATGTCATCGGTAGGGGTGAGGTTGGTGGGAGAGGTCCTCCCGAGAAGTCTCTGGTCCGCTTCCTGTAGAGCCTGTGGGTGCCGGGAAGGGCTGTGTGCTGTATCTTGAGGTTAACAGAAAGGCCCTGGAGAGGTTCAAGATCTCCTGTGTCCTTGAAAAGTCACTCAGGCCGATCCAGGGGTTAGGCAAGGAGCGGGTTATCACCATTGTGGCTGGAGATGCAGGTGACTTGTGCAGGATGGTGGCGGTGAGGACAGGGTAATGGGGTGGATTGTGGGGCCTGGTGATAAACCAAAGGGTGGTTTGCTAGACTACGTAGTGAGGGCATGAGGAAAGCGGATGAAGGCATGATGTGTAGGTTTGTGCTGTGAGCGGTTCGTGGACGGTGGTTCCTTCTGCTGAAGTGGCAAGTCTTGGGTGAGAGAGCATCTGAGGAGTGTGGGGCGGGTGGTGGATTCCTTTATGAACACTTAATACCAAGATAGCTTTCAGACATTCAAGTGGACGCCACAAATGGTAGGTTAGCTGCACGTATTCATCCTGAGTTTATGTGGTTGAGAATCTTTAATTTCTCATGATTCCTAAAAATAATCTTTCCTAAGAATTGTACCCTGAGGTTTTTCTTTTTTTAAATCTAATTTTTTTAAACTTTAGAATATTTACCTTTTTTCTTTTGTTCAGTAGCAGTGCAGTAGAATCCATGATTAACCCTGGGAGTGCTGATGAGTCCCTTTAAGGCAGCTTGCTAATTTAGATCACTGTCCCCGCCAGTATGGATAAAATTGTCTCAGCTGGTTTAGAAACGCTTCTCCAGTTGTGTTTGGTTTCTGTTTCTGTGGGCCCTTGTCACAGGTATGACCCAATTTCTTTATTTCTTCGTTACCTTTGCCTGGAAAAATAGAATGATTTGGGCACGAAGAAATCTCTTGCACTCTTTCCCCTTCCTTGCCCTCTCTCATCTCCTCACGCCGCCTCTCCTTTCTCTCTTTTCTTCTGTTTCTTTTTTTAAGTACAGAAAAGGCTGAATTGGCCCTTCTGTTGACTGTCTTAGCCTGGAAGGGCTTCTTCTTAGAGTAGTTGTCAGCCCTGGTCCATTTTCAGAGCATCTGTGTGGGACTCCGTCCAGCTCAGAGTCTTTTTCCTGAGCTGGAAAGAGCTCCCAGAATGAACCCTGATTGTCCAGAACTCACCTTTGCCGCTCTGTATCCTTTGCAGGCATCCGGCCCTGTAATCGTGCTGGGACTGACACACCTGCCACTCCTCCTTCAGCTCACTGTTGAGAAGGCGGTGGAGTTCAGGACACTTTGCTTCCAGTGTCGGCTGTCGTGGCAGGAGGCACGGTGGGATGAACTGGCCCCCGCCTCTGTGGGTGTAGACGTGACCCCTGGTGCTGCTGCGATGATGTGGCAGGTGCCGCTGTCCAGGCAGCGGGGAAAGTGGACTGCAGGCGTGAGGACACTTAGAGCAGAAAGGGAGCGCGTGGCAAGATAGATGTTTCTGGAAGCTTAATGGGACCCAGTATAATGGAAGAATTCTTTTAAGATGTTTGAAATGAGGCGAAGGGAAGAGTTGTTAAAAACTGGAGGAGACACATGTTTAGTCGTGGGCATTTACTTGGAGGCCTTGTGTGTACAAGTTTAAGGGACCGACGGCCTCTCGATCCTCAGAATCTCCCGCGGCAGCTCGTGGGCGGCCGAGCGGCTGCCCTCCGCGTGCCGGCCTGAGGCCTCCCTCAGCTCCCGCGTCTGTCTGTGGGCGCCGCGGCCGCACCCTGCCCCGTCGGCGGAGTCTCCGTGTCCCCGCCGTGTCCTCTCGGGCAGCGTCGGGGCGCGTCGCTGGAGCCCCCGGGTGAGCCCCGGCCGGCCCGCTCTGCCGGCTGCTGCTAGCTCCGGCCGGCCCGGCCCCGGCGGCCACAGCCCGCGCTCCGTCCCCGGCCGCCGTGCGCGCGGCTCTGCGCGGGGGGCAGGACGGCAGCGGCGCCCAGAGCCGTGTCCTGTCTCCAGAGGACCGGGGCCGGCCTGCCCGCCTCGGGCGCGGGTCCTCGCGTGGGACGACGGTCCCCGCAGCGCGCAGCGGAGGCGCGGGTTGAAGAGGGCCTCGGGCCGCGGCTCGTCCTCGGCCGCCCCGACTGCCGCGGCCCTGCCCCGGCGTCCCGTTCCCCGGCGGTCGTCCCCCGGCGGTCGTCCCCCGGGAGAGCCTTCTCGGAAGCTGCCTCGGCCCACCCCTCGTGAGTGCTCGCGGCCCCGTGTCCGGGGACAAGGACTGTCCGCCCTTGACCTAGAACCCGGCCGGGCTCTGCTGCCTCGCGGCCGCAGTCGGCGGGTCCAAGCGGCGGGACCGGCTCTGCACCATCGACCGGACCTTGCTCGGACGCCGAGTCCTGCGCCGCGCTCCGCCGTCCCTCGTCCCCGTCCTCGTCCCTCGTCCCCGTCCCCGTCCTCGTCCCCGTCCCCGTCCTCGTCCCCGTCCCCGTCCCTCCTCCCCGTCCTCGTCCCCGTCCTCGTCCCTCGTCCCCGTCCCTCGTCCCCGTCCCCGTCCCCGTCCCCGTCCCTCGTCCCCGTCCCCGTCCCCGTCCCTCGTCCCCGTCCTCGTCCCTCGTCCCTCGTCCCCGTCCCTCGTCCCCGTCCCTCGTCCCTCGTCCCTCGTCCCTCGTCCCCGTCCTCGTCCCCGTCCTCGTCCCCGTCCTCGTCCCTCGTCCCCGTCCCCGTCCCTCGTCCTCGTCCCCGTCCCCGTCCCTCGTCCCCGTCCCCGTCCCCGTCCCCGTCCCTCGTCCCCGTCCCCATCCCCGTCCCCGTCCCCGTCCTCGTCCCCGTCCTCGTCCCTCGTCCCCGTCCCCTCGTCCCCGTCCCCGTCCTCGTCCCTCGTCCCCGTCCCTCGTCCCCGTCCCCGTCCCTCGTCCTCGTCCCCGTCCTCGTCCTCGTCCCTCGTCCCTCGTCCCTCGTCCCTCGTCCCCGTCCCCGTCCCCGTCCCCGTCCCCGTCCCTCGTCCCCGTCCCTCGTCCCCGTCCCTCGTCCCTCGTCCCCGTCCCCGTCCCCGTCCCCGTCCCCGTCCCTCGTCCCCGTCCCCCGTCCCCCGTCCCCCGTCCCCCGTCCCCGTCCCCGTCCCTCGTCCCCGTCCCCGTCCCTCGTCCCCGTCCCCGTCCCCGTCCCCCGTCCCCGTCCCCGTCCCCGTCCCCCGTCCCCGTCCCCGTCCCCCGTCCCCCGTCCCCGTCCCTCGTCCTCGTCCTCGTCCCCGTCCCCCATCCCCGTCCCCGTCCCTCGTCCCCCGTCCCCCGTCCCCGTCCCCGTCCCCGTCCCCCGTCCCCGTCCCCCGTCCCCCGTCCCCGTCCCCCGTCCCCCGTCCCTCGTCCCCGTCCCCGTGCGCTCGCGGCAGCCGACGCCTCATCACGGGAGCCGCACTCCTTCTGCGGCGGTGGCTTCTGTCTGTGCCCGGCGTGCCTGTCTCGTGAACAGACGGGTCACGCTCAGCTGACCCCTCGCAGCGTCTGGTCACTGGCCGCGACCCTCAGCGCTGCGGGACAGTCCCCTGGCTGTGGCGTTTGGACGGGCGTCCTCATGCGTCTGACGCGGCGCGCTCCCCTCTCTCGGGTCGGAGCCGGTGACGTGGCCAGCTGGTCCCCTCACGCCACGGCCGTGGCCTTTCCCTCGCCCCCTGGCCCCCCCCCCCCGTTATAAAACTCGTGACCCTTCGCAGTGGTGTGACCAGAATGTGCTCCTGCCCTCCAGGCCAGAGTCACCGGAGGTGACCGCTAAAAGTGACAGTCTTCCTCCCTTCCCTGCCTGCCATCAAGGGAACATCTAGATAATACCTACTTCTAGCAAGTTCTGCAAGGGTTCTTCAGCAGCGTCGAGTTTGGGAACGGCTTTCCGGCTCTGGTGTCCTGTGACCTGACATCTCGTGCTACTGTTTGGCCTTGAAAGGCTGTGAGGGTTCGCAGCTCACCGCTTAGCCTGCAGGACCTCCTGCTTGGTGACCACCTCTCTCGGAGCGGGTGGGTCCTGCTCTGAGCACACCAGAGGACACCTGGCCAGGTGTGCACGTGGGATATTGGCCGGAGTCCCTACCATGTAATCTCTACCTTAACCCAGTGACTGCAGCATGCTTCTTTCTCCGTGGCTGTCTTTTTAGGACTGCCTCGGCTACCGCTCCTCCTGTACCCACAGGGGGATGGGTCTCTAACATCTTCCCTGATGATAGCAGCTGGACGTAGAGTGTGCTACTCTGGAAGATTCTCTGAAAGCAGATTGAGAGCATCCCTTCTAGAGAGGTTCTTTTCCAGAGCATAGTAGTTGAACAGCAGTCAATAAAAGGTCCCTGTGCCCACGTATCCTTAACATGTCATCAGAGGCTAAAACCTGCGGCTATGTCCCTGTGGTGGATTTTCACACGTGCACACCTGGCCAGTTGTCAGTACATGGACGGTTGCAGAGATTTTACTTTTCAATTAGTTCTATCCTCATGTAAAATAAGCGCTCTAGTACAGTCGCCCTTTAAACAGAATAGGTTTGAACTGCACAGGCCCATTTATATGGGTTTTTTATACTGCAGTGCTGTAAATGTCTTTTCTTGTCCTTATGATTTTCCTCATAACATGTTCTTCCCTCTCCCTTAGTTTATTGTAGGAATGCAGGATACAAAACATGGACAAAATGTGTGTTAAATCAGCGGGGCTTCTGGTGAACAGTAGTTAAGTTCTTTGGGGCTGGAAGTTATGTGCAGACTCCGCTGTGTGTGAGAGGAGCAGCTTGGTGCCCCAAACCCTCATGGTGTTCAGGGTAAATGGTATTCCCTTTTTCGGCTTTACTAGCTTTCGGGAGTATCAATAACATGGTCATGTTATGAACCTCCTCGTATATTTCATCCGAAAGAATGGAGATGTAGAGAGAGTTACAGATGACTTAGAGATGGACTGTTCAGGACGGTTTGGATTGTGAACACCCACTCATGCCTGCTGCTGCACGTACCATACCGGTATCCTGCATCTCGTACATTGTTGTCACATTCAAGCTATTTACGTTCGGTATCAGTCACTTTGAATACATCAAAAATTGTTCTTTGTCGGAAGGCTAAAAATAATGTAAACTTTTATTTTTAGAAGTTCATTATTTTTATCATTAAAAATAATAAAATATTTTTTAAAATAAAAATATAAAAAATATTTATATTTAAAAATAATAAAAATCTTTTATTAAAGTTTTTGAATATTTTTGTTAAAGAGGGTGTACTGATTTATTGTTTGCTTTTTAATTTTCTTCGTGTAACTTTAAAAATTGTTTCTTAAGGAAGCATTTTTTTTTTAAGAGTGGTTCAGCATACAGAAAGCACAAAAAAATGCAAAATACAAAAATAAAAAAATGTTATGTGAAGCGAACCAAGTGTCCTCTTCTAGTTCTGTCATGAAGCTGTTAATTCTACACTTGGGAACGTGTCTAGATTTAAAGGCTCAGGTGCACTTTACTAAGCTATGTATTATTAAAAGCCCTGTTTGTGCTAGTGTGGAGGGAGTTTTAGAAGGCAGAACATACCTTACCGTTTTATTGAATTACGTTAGATTTATATTTTCAAACATATTTGTTGTCAAAATCAGACATAAAGCCATCTCCTCACACATGCTTTTTTTGCACTAAATAATTAACCAGACCCTTTGCCCCTTCTTTGACTGTATGAGATCCTGAGTAAACTTAAGAGTAACATTGCAAGGAAAGACTCTGCTTTACCTGGAACTTTGCCTTAGTATGTCATGGTCACTTAAAACTGCATCGTGCCATTTGTAGAGACTTGACAGTCTCGAAGGCTCTGCTCAGTTCAGTCTTGTGTACTGTGGTTCTGAGATTTTTACTCTCTTTGTATTTTTGTCATCATTCTTCAGATCCTTGTTTGACCTTATAGAATTTTGAAATTTTATTCAAGGCTTTCTTTTTAAAAGGCTTTCAACAGCATCTGTCTCAGCATGATCGTGGTATCCACCTACACGTCTGGTATCTTACAGGCGTCTTGGTTTATTCTGGCCTTGATATTTGCTTCCTTTCCCCACGGAGTAGCTCCGTAGGGAGGGACAGCGAGGTCTGGGAGCTCCCTGGACCACTGCTGTAGAGTTCGCTGTTTCTTGGGGGAGTTCCTGTCTCCTTTTGCTGTCCGTGCTTTTTTTTCACGGCTGCTGGTCATCGATACCCTGTACTTTTTCTCCAGGTGATCACTCTTATTGACAGCTCTCTTTGTAATTGTTGGATTTCTAACCCCGTTCTCCCTAAACTCTCAAACAGATGCAGGCCTGCTTCTGCACTCTCTTTCCAGGTGCTCCTTAAAAACACACGCTCCCTTTCCATGCTGCTTTCCATCTGCCATCCCAAGAATGTTATTTTGTTTAAGATAGGAGCCTGGGTGGCCCTATTAAAAAGTGCCACTTTACATCTCAGGCCGTGATTCTGCAGTTGTAGTCTGTGACCTGAGTGCCTTGTGAAGCTCACATTCTGTTGGAATCTGTTGAGGTTCCCCAGCTGCCCCTGGGCTTGTCTCTGTGTGGGAAGCTTCAAGGAGCTTTGCTGCTTACAGGACATTTGCTTTCATGCCACTGTGGCGGTTTTTCTTTGTTTCATTGTCTGTCTGTCTGTCTTTCTTTTTTTCTTTTTTTTAAATGTTTGCATTCTAACCTAAATAACAATGTTGACAGTTCTTTCCTGGAAGTAATTTATAGCTTAATTGTTTTCACATTCATGACCAGCTACTCAAAAGTGGAGCATTTTTTTAAATTGATGTGCTTTGTTTTATCTAATTAAAGGTTGCTTTACATTACTTTGCTCTAGTTATTTTAACTCAAAATAATTGGTGGGGAGCACTACTGTAGATAGTAAGCAGTGAGTAGATAGGATAGTTTTTTCTGCAATCCTTTATAGATATGGGCATTTCTTGCTCTGGGAGTCAGTAGGCACATGTTGGGTTATTTGTTTGATTTAAACTAGGTTTTTTGTTTCCAATACTTTGATTTTAAAATATGTATCTTTTCTTAGATGCTTTTATTTGCAATTTCCATGACTTCATGTCAGCAGTAATCTTTCCGTTTTTCCCCACTCTTGGTTATCTGGGAGTTACTAATTATTTGTAGGTGGTTCATAAGTTCTGTGTTTCTGTTTCTGATGTCATTAGTTTCACTGTACTATTTTCTCTAACAATGGACTTGGAGGAGAAAATAAGTAAAGCTTACTTTTTTTTTTTTTTTTAAAGCAGCTGTTTTTAATGCTTAGGGAAGCATATTAAAACTAATGAAAATAACCAGGGCAGTTTATCATGGATTTGGTATACTTGTCTTCTTCTGGATCATGCTGATAAATGTGATTCAGGGTTCTTGTAGAATGGGCTGTGTTAATACATGTGCATGATCATTCCATCCAGGCACCTCTGTATTGGCAGGGAAAACAGCCACCATCGCCCATTCAAGATTGCTAGAATAGTTACCATTGGAACACTTGTTACCATTGAATACACTAATTCATCCGGGCTCTCCCTGAGAAGCAGAGCTAACAGCATAGCTGCACGGTTGACCTTTAGACAGTACAGGGTTAAGACCACCAGCCCCTCGCGTGGTTGAAAATCCACGTATGACTCTTGACTCCCCCAGGACTTAACTGTTAGTAACCTACTATTGACCCGAAGCCTTAATGCTAACTCCTCACATTTAAATAGTTGATTAACACATATTTCATGTATTTTATGCATCATAGACTGTGTTCCCACAATAAAATAAGCTAAAGACGAGAAATGTTTTTAAGACAATCATAAGGAAGAGAAAGTATGTTTGCAGTACTATACTGTATTTATAGAGATCGAGAGATCCAGGTTGCAGGGCACCCATGCACCTCAGACCCATGTTGTTTAAGGGTCCACTACAGTAATGTCCCTTACTTTAAGTCGGCTGGTTTTAGATGTTATCAGTTCTACGAAATATTTTCACAAAGACACACAGATTAGTGTTTGATTGAATGACTGGGGACTAGAACCTTGCCAATTTGGTGCAGAGAACTGACTTACCTGTAGGAAAATATATTTCCAGTGATTAGGTGGTGTAGATAGGTATCCCTACTATAAATATCTAAAAACTCTGTATGTGTTTATGAATGTGTATCGAAAGACATTTTTGTGAAGCCTTTATCAGGAAAGCGTGGGAATTAGTAATAAATCGGGCAGTCAGAAAGATGCAGGAGATAATGGTGTTGGTCATGGCAGTGGCATGTCCTCATGGAGGCCACGAATAACATGGGAGACAGAAAACACTATAGACTGTATAAATGAGGAAACAAGCCAAGAGTGTGTTTTTGGACAAAGTTGAATCTTACGAAAATTGACCAATTTTGTGTGGATGTTTACTGTTCAGTCGGAGACCGCCCACCTGCGCATACTCCAGCATGCAGGGATCTGAGATTTCCGACCAGTGTTCTTATTGTAGAGCTGCAGAGCGGGGAGTTGAAAATCTAAGACTTTGGGAAGACTCTTCTTCTGTGTACTTCTTCACATGGCTTTTAGGACACTATACTTTCTTGTCCCTTACGTGTCCTGGTCTGGTCTGTTTTGTGGCTTCTGTTCATTCTCTCCAGATCCTAAATGTTAAAGGGTGGGTGCAGGCCTTGGTCCTTGCTTCATCTGTGTCTGTATCATTGCCCTGGAGATCTCTTCCAGTGGCGGCTGACATTAGCGTTTGTGGGCCAGCAAGTCAAGTTTGTTTCTTCACCCAGATCGAGCTCCCGAACTGGACACTGGGATCTCCATCTGTGATGTTGTCTTTTCACTTCTGGGTCTAATAGATGTCTCCAATTTAACTTACAGAAACAGAGTGATTCCTCTCTGTTTTGAGCCCCCTCCCCCAAGTGCTCCACTGTCAGCTTCTTTATCCTGGTAGGTGAAGACTCTGCCCTTCGCGCATGTGAGCCATCCACTTTGGAGTCAACTTGGACCGCGCCCTCTCTCACATCCCACATCTTGTCCGTGAGATTCACAATATATTCAGAGAGTGATCCCTTCTCGTCACTTCCTTTCCAAGATCATGGCTCAGAATACCATCCCCTCATGTCTGATTACTCTAGCATCTTCCTAACTAATTCCTTCTTCCCTCCTGAGTCTGTTCTCAGCTTGCAAACACATCGATGCGGAAAGTCGGGATCATCATTCTCTCGCACGGCACCCTGCCCTGCCTCATTTCTTTCAGAGCCAGAGCAGGTGGTCAGACTTCTGACCTTCCTGACCTTCCTGCCACCCTGTCTCCCTTGCACTCTGCTCCAGGGGACTGGTCTCCTTGCCGGACATACCTCACCCCTGTGCCTCTGTGCCGTCTCGATCATTCTTGCCGCATTTCTGGAGTCGTAATGGGCTGGAGCCCGCTCAGACATGGCAAGCTGATGTGAAAGTCCAAGGAGTGTGTGAACTGGTTGGCGTCATTTTGGTAGCTTGAAATAATAATTATGTAACAGTATAATTTATGTATTTGTGTTTCCTGTTTACTGTGTCCACCCTAGTGCCTGTAACAGTACCTGAGGCGTGGAAAGCCCTCAGTGAATAAATGAATTTAAAGGTCAGGGCTAATGATGTTAATTTTAGAATCATTTCAAGGCTCTTATACTAGATACTGAAAAAGAAGGGAAGGTTTTTTCCTAAAGCGACATTGATGTATTTGGGTCAAGTGCATAGATTTTTGGGAACTTTAGTGATGAAAGTCACTGAAAAAGAGGGACAGGCAGTCTTCTAGGTCACCTTTAGATTCAGGTATCTGACATGTCCCTTAAAAATAACAGGTTCTGAGAAGCTGAGTCCTTCAGACTGTCACACGATTAAGTTTGCACCCTTTTGCTAGGGTTACAGTCCTACAATTGTAAACGTTGTTTTTCTGATCATGAAAATGTACTTTTTGGATTAAAGTTCTTTATTATAGATCTTAGGAAAAAATTCATAATGTTTATTCTTCATAACCTAATGTTTTAGGAATTAGATTTCTTTAATCTTTGTGTTTTCATAAAGACATTACGGCATTATTATTTTTTGAGAAAGTTGGTTAAGATTTTTCTTCTTTATATTATGTACTAAATTGTCAGCTCTTTGAGATCTTAGATTATTTTATTCATTGTTGAATTGCCTATACCACCTAGCAACTGTTTTAGAAATGACAGGTGTCTAATGAAAGTATCTTGACGACTCTAATTCAGTAACCAATTTCATTTTCTCTGTATTGGCCCATAAATTTATAGCCTCTTTGAAACTCCATTATAACATTGTTACATGTGCTATTTCATATTTGAAATACATTATTTCATATTTGCTTATGTAAAAAAAAGTACTGCATCCAAGATTTTAAAATTCTCGTTTACTAATGCCTTTAAATCTTCCTCATGATGATCTACAACATTTCATGCGGTGTTGACACTGTTCGGATTGGCCATTCCGGCAGTCTCCCTCTTCACTGTGCTGTTCCTGTTTCGGTCACTCGGCTGTCTTTTGAAAAGCAGTGACCATTTTTAGACCCCTGAAGATTTCCCTAGTAATTTTTTTTTTTAGTGTGATTTATTTCCATTTACTTTGACTTGTTGAATGTGTTAGTTAAACAAATGTTTGCTTACTTTACATAAATTATTCTTTTTATTCTTTACTTGTGCAATCTCATAAGAAGTCTTCATGAGTCCTTGGATAAGAAAATGCTTCTCCCATCTGTCTGTGAAACTGAGCGGTAGTGGGTGATGCTTAAAAAAGTAACCTGTTGATGAATGACTGTATCAGGCATGTGCGTGTTACAATATTTTTGTTTTTCTAGTAATTTAATTACCACTTTTTGAGCACTTGCTGCTTCGTCTTCATTAGAAACTGACCCTCCATTGAAGTAAGCCAAAGAGCCCAATAAACAAAAATAAATAAATATTAATTCCAAACTCTGTGTCTTTTGATCAACCTTAATTTATCAGATCAAAACTACTTGAGGTTAAAAATTAATTTTTGATAGAGATATCTGATAACAAAATTAATGAAAGTACACCATACCCATCCATCTTCACTTTTTTATTTGTTTAAAAGTAATAATTAGAGGTGTTTTACAGACTACAGCAGCCCAGTGAAGGAATTTTTTTGTCCACACTCTTCATATGCACTTAACTACAAAATATTATTTTATTTGATACTGTGGTTTACTCACAGTCTTTGTATCTACAATGGAGGGAATGAGATTATGCTCAAGGAATCCCAAAATCTTGCTTCGATCTTTTTTTTTTTCCTTTTTCCATTGCCTGGATCTGTGCTAGAACAGTTTAATAAGTATTAAATTTATGAATGAATGTACGGACTTCACCTTATAGGGTAACAGCAGCTCCTTGAAGGGATAAGCTTTGTTTTTCCATTTGAGTTTATTTATAATACCTCAAATAGTAAATGTAACATCGCCTCAATAATTGCCTGACAAAAATGCTAATTTTATCTTCTGTTCAATATACCGTTTAGCTTAAATATTAAATACAGTTCAGGAAAAGATTTGTAAGGTATTAAATATACAGAGAGAGGTATCAGATTTCCGGAAGATGAACTTAAAACGGTTGCAGTCTTAATTAACCTCTCAACTCAAGTCCTGATCTAGAGAGCTTTTGTGATCTGACCTCCTTACCTCTTCCTCTTCCCTTTTAGTACTGTCTTTGTCCTCTCGCTGTTGGCTACGGCCGGTCGTGCTAAATTTCTTCCATCTCCCTGACTGTGCCTTGCTTTCGCATAGCTTCTTGCCTGCCTCCGTTCTGCTCATCTTCCAGCCGTGCTTCTCAGCCTTCCCTGAGTTTCCACCGACGGAGGAAGTGCCCCTCCAGGTGCCGAGTTCTCCTGAGGACCAGGTGCGCCCGTGTCCGAGTGTCACCCTCTGCCGGGGGAGGCAGTGTCCCTCCGGACCCCAGGTTCCTAAAGGCACAGCTGATTGCTTGCTCTCCTTCCTCCACGAGCACGTGCTCATTAACACACAGAGTGCTTATGAGGAGTGACGCAACTCATCTGGATGATGTGTTGTTTATCTCTATGTGTATCTTAGAACAGCTTTTGGAATGCTATGTTACCTTACGGCTTAGAGTCAGCATACGCTTCAAAAAGACATATGTATGTTACACATATGTGAGATAGTGCTAGTATCTTTTATAAGAAACACTGAAAACAGTATCTAACAGTTTTTCAAAATTTTTCAATTTTTTAAAACGTAAGTGTTTAAAATGACAGAGTCCTATGTTTAGAATTGTCACAATGGGAATGTATGAGGAAAAAAAAAAATAAGGAGATGGCTTTTTAAGGTGCTCATTTGTAAGGAATCTGAAAGGGCCCAGAAAGTGCCCCAGAGGCAGTTTTGAAAGTTAGCCAGTGAAAGATACACAGAGTTAAACCAGCCCTTGATGGTCTGCCCTAAATAAATCGGGGGGCGAGCCGATGGGGAAGAGGCTGAGGGCACATAGTCACGCAACTCATGATTGAAAGGCGAGGTCCGAAAGTGAAATACCAGAAAGAAGAAAAGCCAAGTGATGCTGATTGATGATTCTGGAGGAAAGCATGTGGCTCGGGCCATCTGTGACCCATATAAAGAGAACAGGACGCTCTGCTGCCTTCAGGGGGCCAGGCTCGGAAGGCAACAAGAAGGGCAGAAGAGATCCCCGCAAGAGTGGAGAGTTTTTGCTTAATTTTAGTCAACCTGAACTCTCCTCCTTGTGACTTCAGAATCTCTAATAATTGAAAAAAATCGAAGAGCTGTGAAATGACAGTGGTGCTCAGTTCCACTTGTCGGGTGTGTGCTGTTGCACACGTGTGTGCAACCAACCAACTCGTTTTTTGCCAGACCAGCTACTAAGAGGGTCTTTTCTCAAAACTAGGAAGGAGGAGAGAGCCAGAACTAGTTTCTGCAGCTTCTTAATTTGGAAACACATTATAAAAATCGCAATTTTCTTTACATGATAAGGGAGTAGCTTCCTTTCTGTGTTCATTCTAATAAGGATTAGTGATCGACCAAGTCCTATGAAATAAAGAATGCTTTGTGTTCTCATTTAATTCCTTTCATTTCATAATTGTTTCCTTTGGTTTAGAAAGAAAATAAGAAAATTCGAGCTCATAAGTTTACTGCATTTCTAAGTCATTTCAACAACAAAAGGACATTGTGTTATTATAACTAGAAATTTATGTGACTCCTAAAGTATTTGAAGAAAATTCAGAAATATACATAAAATTCAGAAATATACAATTCAGAAATATACATATAAAATTCAGAAAATTCAGAAATATACAAATATACATTGAAGAAAATTCAGAAATTTATGTGAATTCTAAAGTATTTGAAGAAAATTCAGAAATATACATTGTATACAATATACAAGTTCTACAAGAAAATGATTGAATTTAAACAAAACAACCTGAGTTAATTCTTGCAGAAGGTGTTATCTTGAATTAAGAACCTTATACAAGTATTTTTTTAAAAAAAAGTAGTACCAGATTATAAGCAAATCCATTTGTAAATGAAGGGAGAGGTAAAATTAATGAAATTAACTTAAAGTAGTTGTACTACCAAGCTGATTTTTAAGTTATTAAAACAGGAGAACAAGCCCATGTACTTGGAAATGAGGTCCCAGACAGGAGGGATTAGTAAATGTACATGCTTAAAACCGAAATAAAAAAAATTCCTTGAAAATTTGAGTAAATACATATCCACGTGGCTGTCATATGTAATTTATGGTGTTTAGGAAGTTATCTAAATTTCATAAATCCTTAGAACTTATTTTTGAGAGATGCTAGTGAATCAGGAGTAAAAATGAATCTCAGAAAAGGCTGTTGCCATCTTACAAGTTTGGGGAAAAGGTAAGAATTTGTACAAAGAATCTTGGTCTTTAATAATTTCATATATAAGGGCGCCTGGGTGGCTCAGTGGGTTAAGCCGCTGCCTTCGGCTCAGGTCATGATCTCAGGGTCCTGGGATCGAGTCCCACATCGGGCTCTCTGCTCAGCAGGGGGCCTGCCTCCCTTCCTCTCTATCTGCCTGCCTCTGTCTACTTGTGTTCTCTGTCTGTCAAATAAATAAATAAAATCTTTTTAAAAAAAATTTCATATATAGTAATAACCAACACCATAAAGTGGTACCAGTTTTGATGAAATGCTGGTAGGCGTGGCAGTAATAAATCCTTTTTTACAAAGTCTGAGCCAGTGTGTAGTACTTAAGGCCTTTCCACAAGGCATCAAAATTTTCTTTTAAATATTGAATACCTCTAGAAAATGTGAAAATTTTGTCTTCAGAAGTGGTTTACATGAAGTTTTCCTGTGTGTAGCTAACTGTTGGACTTTTCTCACAATGATCCTCTGAGGTTGCTTTTTCAGGAGGTATCTTGGTTTCGTGGACTGAAAAACTGATTATTTTCTTTTGTAATTGAAGTCAAATTACATTTATACTGAATTTTCTGTATTCTTTCTTAGGAAAAAATAAGCAAAATAACCCAAACCAAAAAAACGATGATTTAGCCCACAGTCCTTTAGCATAACCCTTGAGGAACAAGAATTTGAAGGAGATTTGTATACATACACATGTGTGCAAAATGCACGTACAGACATGTATATGTGCACACATGTGTGTGCACAGACCGTATGTACACATATTTGCATGTGTACAAAGCCACACATGCACAAATGTACACACATGCAAATGTGTATGCGTGCTTGTGTACACACAAGTATTCACAAACACATACACGCATGCACAGATGCGTATATACCTGTGCATGCGTGTGCGTATGCATCCATGCATGCATGGCGAGATCTAACAGAAATCAAAATTCTGGCATTGTCTGTGGTTTAGGTCACACCTTTTTTCTGCTGTCAGCCTCTATGTGTTTTTCTTTTCAGGCTTTAGCTGAAAAAGTCTTGGCCTCATATCTTTTACTCTTAAGACGTTTTCCCACTTCGAAACTGTAATCCTTGACTTCTTAATTTCAGTTCATAAACCCTAAGCTTACAACTCCCGACTCTCCAGGTTTCCCTTTCACCAAGAATGGAAGATCCTTTTTTTTTTTTTTTTTCTCTTTAAACTAAAGACTTAAAAAAAAAAAAAATCCTTCTTTCTGTCTTGACAAACATGAGGAAGAAACTGCCAACAGAAATTCAGGTGGAGACAACTCCTCCCGTGGCCTCCCCTTGTACTTTTAACAGAGCTTTGTCATATGGTTAATGAAGGAGAAAGTTGACAACATGCATTGTATATGTCTGCTGTCAGCAAATTGCATTGTGTGACCATATTTTTTTTTCTAGTCATTGAAAGGATTCTCCCAGTGTGATACCTCTTAATTTAAGGAAAAAAAAAAAAAGGTTTTTTTTCTACTTTAAAATAATCATCTTTATTTTACGACATTTATAAAATGCAGTAAGAGATAAGGAAACCATCCTGCATCTCAGACCCTTTTTTATCCTTTTCTTATAGTGGCAGTCTTTTTAAACATGTTGTACTTCTTTTTCTCCCTTACTTAAGGGTTTTTTGTATGTGTGCACTTGACTTCTTTTTTAGCTAGACTTTTGAGGGAGAAACTCTTCAATGTAGAGGTGCTGTATCTTTCTTTAGTCAATAAATTCATTTGTTTCTAGAAATAAACATTTACTTCAATATATACACTAGAGTATAACAATCCTGAACTCATATGGGATTTTTCACAAACAAAAATTGTTTTCTAAAGTTACCTGTTTTATTGAAACAGGTCTGAAGACCAGGAAGAAAGCTTAATAGTGCTTTGAATTGCAAAATATTAAGGACTGACCAGTGGGTTATCATGGTACATAATGACTTTCTCACATACAAAGGAGGTTTATTAATTAATTATTATTTATTAATTATTTGAAGTAAAAACAAGACAAATGCAGGTGATGCTTAATTAGAAAATTTTGAAATTCTTTGATGAACATTAAAACCACAAAACCGGGCGCCTGGGTGGCTCAGTGGGTTAAGCCGCTGCCTTCGGCTCGGGTCATGATCTCAGGGTCCTGGGATCGAGTCCCGCATCGGGTTCTCTGCTCCGCGGGGAGCCTGCTTCCTCCTCTCTCTCTCTCTGCCTGCCTCTCTGCCTACTTGTGATCTCTCTGTGTCAAATGAATAAATAAAATCTTTAAAAAAAAAATAAATAAAACCACAAAACCTTAGAAAGTTTTAGAAGAAGTTACAAAAAATAAGCCTGAGCTGCAAAAAAGAAAAGTCATGTGTCTCGCTTCTAGGTTCGTTGTGGCCGAAGAGAGTTTGGAAAAGACAACAGGATGCCACTCTTATTTTGTAAGGAAGTGTCATTCGTGACCATCATTTGTAAACGGGTTTTAAATTGGTTTTGGTGGCAACAGTATTTGCCACTTCCTCTGGTCTAAGTGGATTAGGACACTTCTCATTTCTGTGACCACTACTCGATATTTGCAGTGCTGTTGGTTGGTTTTGGTAATGTGAACTTTGTGGATAAAACGGGGAAGTTTCTTTCTCTGGCATAGAATGGAAAACAAGGAGCCCATAGGAGGCTTTGTTCAGATGGTGTCTGTGTGCACATGCATGAGGTAGTTTTGTAACAGGAAATACCGAGCGCTCAGTTTCATCAAAAGTAGCTCAAATTCTACTGCTGAATATGTGTTGTCAATGAACATTGTATTCTCCGCTTTGGGTTTTGTAGAAGCTAGAAAATTGGAAAGTGTAACAAAGTAAAGAACTACAAATTCATTAAATATAGCTGACCCCTCAACAGTGTGAGTTTTAGGGGCACTGACACACCCACCCCAGTACAATTGAAAAGCCAGCCATGTTTAATTTTGACTCCCTCGAAACTTAACTATGAGTTGTAGCCCACCGTTGACTGGAACCTTATCGGTGATATGAACAGTTGGTTAATACATATTCTATGTGTTAACATGTATTATATACTGTATCTTACAATAAAGGGAGCCAGAGAAAAGAAAATGTTATTAAGAAAATCACAAGGAAGAGGGGCACCTGGGTCGCTCAGTGCGTTAAGTATTCAGCGCTTCGTTTTGGCTTTCGGTCATGATCTAATTGGGCTCCTTGCTCAGTGAAGAGTCTTCTTAGGATTTCTCTTCCTCTCCATCTCTCAAATAGATAAATCCTTTTTTTTTTTTTTAAAGGAAAATCATAAGAGAAAAGACATTTATGGTTCTCTGCTATATTTATAAAAAAGTAGACCCATGGAGTTCAAACACATGTTGTTCAAGGGGAACTGTACTTTATATTTTTATGCTATATATCTCCAACTCATTGAGCGGTGATCTTTAGAGAGCCACCAGCTAACATTGTCCCTAAGGCTGATGACCTCTTTTTTCTCTCCTCCTAAACTGCATATTCTGCATACCGGAGTGCTGCCCCTGTCCCCTGCATTGGGGTGGAAAGATCTCTGATTGCAATTTAGAAGACCTAATGTCTGTTTCCATGTTTACCCTCTCCAAACTGGGTCACCTCTCCTAATTTGGGCCTTTGTTCTGTTACATATGCTTGAATATTAGATGGTCTTCAAAGACTTGCACACAGTAGAATCTAGTTTGGAAATACAGCATCATTTGCCACACTCTGTATGAAGAGGCAAAACACGGGTTTACAGTACATGTGACTTCGATTGGATTCCTGCCGTGACACTTGTCATATGACTTCACATGCATTATTTTGTTTTTCTTGTCCTATTGTTCATCTCTAAGTGTCCACCTTATAGAGGCATGTGGGGAGTCACTGAGACGTTATGTGGGAAGTCTCTGAGAATGTCTACACGAGGAAGCACGTGGGCGGGTTGGTGGGACTGGTGGGGAGTTGTCCAGGTGTGTGGGGGCATTAGGAGCAGTCAGACTTTGTGCAGTAAGATTTTTCCTCTGCAACAGCAAACAAGCAGAACAACGGACGTGCCGTGGTCCCTAGGCTCCCGACCTTCCTCAGTCTAGCGTATCCCTAAATGCTACTGGGCACCTACTCAGGCAGTGCACATCCCACGTAGGTGGTGCTGCGTAAGCAGCTGTGGAGGTGCTGGGCGATCTGAGCATGTTTAGCCTGTTTTCTTAGGGAGATGAGTGCTGATTTCTGAAGAAAATACTAAGAATGGAACCTGCCGTTTGAACCAGTGTGTTCATAAGCCATGGAATGTTGAAATTGAATTGTATGGTGTCTAGTTTCCCTTCAATGCATGTAAGGTAAGCTAACAATCAAAACAAATTTTATTTTTACTGTTATGGGCGTATTTTTTTTAATGAATAAGTCTTTTTTTTTTTTTTTTTTTTTTTTTTGTTGTAGAGGCTCATCATTAAAGCAGGAGACCTTTTGGGCATCAACTATTATGTTTTAACAGGAAAAAAAGAACCACGTTCCTGAAAGTTATCTTGAAACTATAGAGTAGGTATTAGGTGAAATGGCATGTTGTTTTCGTTGTTAGAGTGTATTTTGTTGGAATAAAAGAACTTTTTTAGCAAGTTTTTTTTTTTTTTTTTTTAATGATCACCACAATATGTAGTATTTTTGGTTCTTAAAGTTCTATCTTATTCATATTTTTTAAATGTTTAAGTCAAAACTTACCAAGAATTTTTGTAAATATCCTCCCCCTATCCCTGCTTCTTTTTAAAGATTTTATTTATTTGACAGAGAGAGAGAGAGAGCACACAGCAGGGGAAGAGGCAGAGGGAAAGGGAGAACCAGTCTCCCTACAGAGCAGGGGAAGCCTGATAGGGGACTCGATTCCAGAACTCCGGGATGATGACCTGAGCTGAAGGCAGTGGCTTAACCCACTGAGCCACCCAGGCACCCTTGTTCCTTCTCTTTCAAGGATAGATCTCATTGTTACCCAGTTTCCCCTCTCCTTCGACTTGTTTCTTGTAGAATTCTTCAGATTTGTTACTTCTGAAACTACTACACAACTCTTAAGTTGGTGTTCCAGATCCCGCTGTAATTCCTCCTTGTCTGTTTTCCGGCCACGCGGTTCCCTCCCTCCCCCCGCAACTAGTTCACCCGCCACGTGCCAGGATTCCAGAGCCTGTACCCCACTTGAGGGTTGACAAACTTGAGACCTGAGTCTGATGTATGAAATCTGGGAGAATTTTGGCTTCATGAAATGTCTAACCATGCCTGAACGTAAACCTTTATTATTCATACTCTCTTTACTGGCTGAAAGCTTCAGTTGCTGGAGGTCTGCTCCTACCGTGTTCTGTCAGAACCGGCTTCCCTGAGCGCGTGGCTTAACCTAGTCCCGCCCCCTCCCAGGTCCCCTGCTTGGTTGTGCTTTGTGCCGCCTACCGCCCTGTGACACATTCTATGTTTATTCGGTTATGCTCTCTTCCGCGCACTTAGAGAGACCAAACCCTGTGGATGGGAGTGGGGACTTGGTGGTTTTACCCACTGCTGTGTCATCAGCGCCTGCATCAGAGAGCGTCTGAAACCACACTTCAGACTCTTAGTCTGGAGAGAGTTAGTAACTAGGATCCATACTGTATTTCTGGGTAATAATTTAGAAGTCAGTAAGAACAATTCCCACGATAGGGATTTCATGTGTCTGCCAACCGTTGCTTATAATGTTCTTTGGTTTGCACGAAAAACTCTGCTCCTTGTCTAGGATAGATTTCGAAGAAAAATTTACATTGAGAAATGTTTATAATTATTTTTACAAACCCAGTGTGTGGCAGCGGTATCTTAATACAACTTGTCATTCAGATGTATTTTCTCTAATGTAGATTGTGCAGGTATCCCTGAGAGCTGTGTGTACTGCGCGCGAGTGTGACCCGTAAGGCACTGTAGTCATCGTTAGTCTGTCATTAGTCTGTATGACTAGTCCTGGAGGTCTTTATGTAAACCACACGTTATTGACACATTGCTTTCTTTTTTAGCAAGGAGAAAATGGATATAATAAAAATGTTAACTGATAGAAGATATTTAATTCATTCTTTTCATGATTAAGAGTCTGACAATGAGAGATCTGTCCTAAATGGCCCCCTACTTTTATGTATTATGCTTATTGTACATATCAACCTGAAATATTTCACATCACCCTGGGAAGTTTAGGAGTAAGGCCCACCTGAGTGTGACCGGAACGCAAGGGCACGAGGCTTTGCACGAGGTGTGGTGCATGGCAATTGGTCCCGGTGACCAAGATTAATGAAACTCAGATGGGTTTTAATTAGTGCAGCTGCAGCCATCAATTATCTACGGAACACAAATATTGTTATATTTGGGAAATTCTTGATTTATTTTATTCCACTGGCCAGCAGATTTAGATGAATGGGTTCTCATCATCAACATTCTGAGAAAAATCGCCAGAGGCCACAGTTTATTATTTAGGACACAATCAGCAAGAGTGAACAATACAGAACACAACGTTGCAAAGTGCTCTCAGCATTAATTCGGAAATTTTGCTGAAATGTTTGGCTGTACAGGTTGTCAAAAACGTGAGGGCGTCTAGAATAAAATTTAGAGCAGTCTATCCAGAAGGGGCAGAAGATGATCCGTAACAGATGTCCGTGCGCTCACGTTAGACCCATGCCTGCCACATCGCTGTGGCTGCAGAACGGGGTCCTTGCTCATCATACTTGAAGCACACGCTTTCAGCAGAGGAACGGATACGCACCCAGAGTGTTAGGAAATAGAAAACTAGAGCAGTGTGTTAGCATTAAAAAAATCCCTGTGTTCATCTGTGTATCTATATGCCTAATTGTGGTCACACACACGCTTGTCCTGGGTTTTACTTTGGTTTCAGAATGCATTTTGAGATTTTTAGCCTTGAATTAAACAGGTGTGAGAGAACATATATAATTTTTGAGGGAAGGCAATATTACATATAGTTGTTTTTTCTGTTGCCAACTAGGTATATCAAAATAAGGTAATTTTAACATTTCTAAGTTAAATTTGCAGCAAAATCTGGAATTATTAATAGAATGAAGACTATTTTATAATTCGTATTAATTTAGGCTATTGAATATAGTGCTATTATTTCTGAATATTTTTTTCTTAGTTTGTAATTTAATCTCCTGAACTCTTAATTTAGTGAGACTGCCTGATACAGAGCTTCAGAAATGATAGGTAAGCATCCAGCACTATTTCACTTCTATAATTTTCTCCAGTATGAAATCTCTGTCACATTCTTTTTTTTTTTTTTTTTTCAGATTTTATTTATTTGACAGAGAGAGAGATCACAAGCAGGCAGGGAGGCAGGTAGAGAGAGGGGGAAACAGGCTCCCTGCCGACACAGAGAGCCTAATGCAGGGCTCGATCCCAGGACCCTGAGATCATGACCTGAGCTGAAGGCAGAGGCTTAACCCACTGAGCCACCCAGGTACCCCTCTGTCAAATTCTTAGATTTAGAGTAGGACAGAGAAAGATGTGAACTTGGCTTACATCCATGTCTGAATTTTAGAATATAATCTAATAGCTGCGATATCTATTCTGAAGAATGGGCTGTCAGTCATAGCCAATGCCTTATAAAAAATCAATTGCAGATAATTTTTTAAAGGTTTTGTGGCATTGTATTTGATTTATGTGATGATAGGAGTATTTCACATCTGAGATACAGTCATTAAAATGTTCTGAATCTTGTAGTATGTAAAAGATTTCTGTTTTTTCTTATATACAAATTTCTGGTCAACTTTAATTGGTCAAATTTATTAATATCTGAATTTAATCCAAATTATGATTCCCTAAGGGAAAAATAAGGTGTGATTAGTTTCCAAGTGTAGATAATGTTGACTGGTATTTGGTCTTGCTGAGGAGACTCACTTTTGTCCTTAGGAAAGGAAAAGAGTGTATCAAAAGCTTGCACATGTTTTATACCCTAGATTAGAAAGACTTACTATATCTGAATTGTCAGAGAGTTTGCAATTAATGCTCCTAGCTCACTAGCTATTGTCTGTGGCGATTCATAAATGCTCCGATTTCTCAGCATACTTTTATGGCCTTCATGTTTTATAGAGTAAATCATAGAAAGCTTTCTGTTTTCCAATTAACAGATGGAGGAGCTTTTGTTCATTGAACCAAGGTGCTTAGGAGGAGATTTTACTTCTTATGCATTCAATTACGTGATTCTTATATTTTGTCATTAAGAAGCAGATCCTGGACCTCTGAACTGATGTGTCCAAGCGACCAGAGAGGTCTTGAGATCCAGGCCAGAGTTGTCTCCTTAGCATAATTAGACTTTTTAAAATAGGCTTTTTATTTTTAATCTTTTTCAGAAGTTTTAAAGAACCTGATGGGCCTCCGATCTTAGCATTGAGCTTGAAGTATAAACTTTTTAAGAGCTCGTCTTTTTCTTTTAGTTCCCAAACTGTGCGTCTTACTGCATGTGGTTATTATTGGCTGACGTGTCTGTGTCGCTGTTAGACTTTGTGTTTATCCATCCACCCGCCCGTTCGTCCGCCCAACCACCTACCCACTGACCCATCAAAAAATAAAGACATTGACCTTCCAAGTTTTATGAATGGCAGATGTGGCTGATACGTGGTAAAGCAAGAAGTTAGTGACAGTTTAGGTTGGAGAGGTATGAGCAAGGCCTGGATCACTTCAGGTCTTCGAGATTGTGGGAAGGAGTTATCCAAATATCACCGATATCCTAATATCAGTGGGAAGCCCTTGGACAATTTCTAGTGGCTTCATGGCAGAATTTATTCATTGTATAATTTCCAGATCTCTTAATATTACCTGTCATTTATTTGATGGTCTGTAAATGTTTGGTGGATGAGTGAGTGAGCCCAGCCCAGCTCAGTCTGTCTGGCTTCTTTACTGGATCAACTTGAGTGGTTTAATGTCCTGAACCAGAATTGTCCGCCTCCTGGGATTAAGGGTCCAGGAGACTGTGTTTTATGACTAAAAGAGTCCTACGAGAAGGAGCAAGAGAACTGGATGTTCCCACTCCCTGGCAGCTTAAGGATATGAAACCCCTTAGTTTTGTTTTGTCAGTGGTTAAGATAAGCGTGTTGGACTAAGTAATTTTTAAGATTATGTGGTATTCTAAAATTTTTTATTACAATGTTTCCTCTGAGAAATGTCTCTGCTAATTAGCATATGATGAGCTACTTATATAAATGATTTCTTTACCAAATTCATATTTCTGCTATAATAAGTATTGATGATTTTATAAGGAACACTATTTTTCATTGTTGTGGTTTTGTATCTATAATAGAAGCGTTCACTTAGGAGGCCATGTGCCATTTCTGAGCTTTTATGAGTTCCTGTGGCATAGGAATATATTAATTTGCCCATGAAAATTTTGAGAAGTACTCTCTCCTCTCTTAAAAATTTTTATTCAGATTTTGTTATGTTTTCCTCAACTTTATTCTTTTGATGATAGTATATATACACATACACATATATATATCATTGTTTTTGATACTATATACAATTCGTATCACACACAATGTATTGGCATACTACATCCATATATATTTATCTACTATATGTAAACATATATGCAGTGCATGTGTATATTGTACACGCACAATATACATGTGTATATACATGTGTGTATATTGTACATGCACATATCTTGTATGTCCTGTTGTACCAAGAGTACCATCACCCATGTAACTCCCGTGTACCTTAAGACCTAGAATGTAACCATTACCTTTGAAGTCTTCTGTGATTATATCCTTTTTCCTTTCTCCAGAGATGATCACTATCCCGAATTCTCTTAATCATATTGAACATAGACTGTCTAAACCCTGTACTCACAGTTTATAGATTAGAGAAATATTCTCAATATTGTTTCCAATGTCTGGTTTTTAGAAAGTCTGATTACCTGTTTTAAGAAAAATTACATATCATTTTAAAACCTTAAGCTGTTATTATATTTAAATAAGATTTAAAAATCTGAACATACTAATAACTTGTGTTTAAGCACACTGCTACATAAGAATTTGGGCTCTAGTTTTAATGCAAAACATCTGCAAAAGCATCTTATCTCTAGTTTTTTCCTAAGATTTTTTGTTTTTCTATTCTCTGTAATAGGATATATTTATATAGGAACTTTTGCTCCCAAGAGGACCTTATTAATTTGAAAGTACATAATTGTATCATGCCAAAAATATCTGAGGTTTATTGATGCTTATTGACTCCTAAATAATAAAACAAGGTATCTGTTTAAAATTGTTTTAGTCTTTGAAAAATATAGGTAGCACGAGTTAAACATTAATAAACACAAAATCTTTGTCTTTTGAACATATGATATTTGTTTTTTTGAACAGTCCTGTCTCTTAGGTACTCCCCAAAGCCATAATGGCAAAATTACTATTATTTTTAACATTTTATAAGTTTAGACATAATTTATAAGAATAACAATATGAATTAAATATGCTGATATTTAATACATATAAACTATTCTATTTTTCTCTTTTTAATTCTTCAGGGATTATACAGTCCGACCATAAGTTTCTCAAAAGGTGTAATGGATTTTATAAAAATATCAAATATCTTCTAGCACAATAGCCTTCATGAAATGAATGCACCTTAGTGTAAATTAACTGTGTTTATCTGAAGCTTAGCTTCTTTCTTTTGAGGGTAGCTGTGAGGATGGAGGGCGGGAACACATAACAGCAGGAGATAATTTGGTGATGGAAGTTGTACTTTACATTTCTGCTTTCTCTGCTCAGTCCGGCTTGATACGCACCTCACACTGAACTGCCACATTATCACTTTGTCATGGGCTATGACAACGCCCCTAACAGTAAGAGTCTTCTCTTTTGTTTATAACACTTAAATGTCTTGGTGATTAGAACTTTTGCCTTTCTTCTCTGAATAAAATTGTTTTGTCCTGACTTTTTTTATTCTAGTGAGGAGAAAGAAATAAAAGCAACCCGATTTCCTGTTACAAATTATCATAAATATTGGAGATGCAGATTTTTCTTAGATCATTAGCATATCATGCTGCGACCCACACCAGAATGTACCATTAACAAAGCCGCCTTCATGTAATTAATGTAAATAATATGGAACTACAGCTTGAGTTACCCAGTCAGCCTTGGCGAAAAGCATTTGTCATAACGCATCATCTAAGGAGCCCGGCCTCAATTCAAATTAAACTTCATGGGTTTGCCCCTTTATTTTTTCCTCTCATGCTATAAATTTCTGTGAAACATTTATGACTATAAATTTCTTTGAAACACCTATATAGGAGAAGAAAGCAATCCAGTAAGCTGAAATTAAAATTTTATTATTTACTGTGCTTCTGCTGGTGAGGACAATTAGTATCTTCATAAAGCTTGGAATGGAGATCGGGGGAATGCAGCTGAGGGCTTTCCGCCCTATCCTTAGAAGTGTTTTCTGTCCTCTGCAGCTGCCAGCAAATCTAAAGTATGGTTTCTGTCTGCCGTTTGCCACTATTGCCCTCTGACTCCAAAACACAGAGGAGCATTGTAAATTTTTCATGAAGAGGTTTCAGTCTGTAAAACAGCAAACAGGAATAATGTTTTAAATGCAATCATTGTCAAGTTTGAACAATGTAATTTATCAAGAGAGCAGTTTGTACTATATAATAAGTTTCATATATTAATACAATTTTTCATCTGATGTCAGGCTTCTGATTTATGAATAGCCCATGATCTAAGGTGATCATTGAATTATAATTCAAGTAATAAGAAGCCAGGAACAAGACACTGGAAGTGCTACCCCGCATTAGCTTGCGTGCCGCCAAGCCAATTTACTAAACAACCGTGGGCTAAATGATACAGTTTTTCTAATTCAAAGAAGGCACTCGTTAATTAGATAAAGGCTAAAGCTCTCATTATTTTTAAATGATTTAAGAACGGGTAAAGATCTTACAGCTTATACTGCAGCGCTAATAGTTCTCTGGTTACTGCCTTGTAATAAGAGTATTAAAGACAGATGGGTCAGGCCGATTTAAACCAATTACAGCATTTCGTGTACACCGTCGCAGTGCCTGTTCAGAGGCGCATCACATGCTAATATTCGACATGTTTCAGATGGCCTGCGACACTGCTGATTAATGTGATTGACGAACACGTTGTTTTCTTCTGCTAGTTTTTAACGAAATGTCACACCTCTTGACTATAGTAATTCTTGAGGCTTCTTCCATATTTCTCAGAAATGTTTACAAGTGTGTTGTGTATATTTCACTTCCTGATATACCAAACTAATGACAAAAATCAGTACTTTCAATTCCGTCAACGTATTGAGCACCTGTTAGGTGCTGGGCACTGGTGAAATCTGCAACTTGTCATATGTTTCCCTTTAATTACCTTGATTCCTGTGATAGCAACTGGGTAACAAATTCAGTCATTAGTTAAAAAAAATTAGTAAAAGTTCTTACCCAAATACTTCTAAGACTGTGAATTTGTTTTATAGTAAATGTCAGACTTTGGTTTATATAAAAATTATAAGTTCATAAAGTAGCTTATGTTTTGTGAAAATTAATAAGCCACTAAGTGCTTGAGTCCTTTGTCCATACAGCTTTGCTGCCTGATTGTGTTTACCCATATTTTACGTTTATGGCAAATACTTTTTATGCTGTCCGCTTGTGCAACCCTCGTCTTGGAGCTGTGGTGCTGGTTGGCTGGTGTTCTTCCCTCCCCCCCTTCCTCCAGGTCACAGAAAGAGTGAAAAATTCCCATGTTTTATCACCCAGCTGTCCAGAAGTGTGTTCCTTGACTTGAAAGAATTCATTCTCATTGTTTGCTCCTGTGTACGTACACACACACGCACACACACACACACACACACACACACACCCTTTCACAGGACACCTTAAACATCATTAGCTTTTTTGTTTGCTTTTTAATTTCCTGTCACATATTTTTCCTGCTTTGTTATTGCAGTGGTCAGCTTCCAACGCTGCCGGTTTTTATCTCTGGAAAGCCTCGGCCTTGTCCGGCAGAGGTGGCCAGACCACCTGTCCTGAAAAAATAATGGTTGGTTTTTCAGTGTCCTTTGGATTTAGACCTCCCTTCATAAATGCACGTCATTGTAAGTGGACCCAGGCTTTGGGAGACAGGCACCATGGACCCCACATTCTACCTTAGGACCGGTCTGGGCTCTGTCGGTGCCCTTCCCCTCTGAGAGCCCACAGTCACGTTGTTTCTTGATTCTGTATTTCAAACTTGTTGGGCATATGCTTGCAATTAAAGATCTAGTAGATAACTATGGACCTGTAAAGGAAATCTGAGAAGGAAAATCAGATATATAGAAGATTTCAAATTGGTGTACATTTCTCCTTTGTGTGCCTTATTTTTTATCTTTTTAAAAAAATTTCCTTATCTGAGCAGCAACAAGATACGTTATTAATGGACCCTGAGTAGGACAAGGTATTTGTTATAGTAACTTTTGACCTGTTTAATAAGTAGTCAAGCTGGGTAGCGGAGTTTTTATTGTACTCTGCAGTGTACAGTTATGAAGTGTGGTACATAATAAAATAAAAGCAATAATGTTGATATTTCTGAGGGATCCATCAGAGCTGACCTGAAGCCGCATATTTCATCTGGTTTGTCTGGGTATGAATGTTTGAAAGTTATAGCTGAAATTACTGGAGACAATATCGTGTTTATGACTTCTGATTGTTTACCATTGTAAGCAACCTCACCCTTTGTGATTCCCAAAACTGTTTCTATGACAGTTCATTAGTGTTGATGTCAAGAAACAAATGAAAAAGACGAAATACATTTAGTATTAGGCAATAAGACATTTTAAGCTAAATGTTAGTATTTCATGTGTAAGAGTCTAAAAAGCAAAAGTGGAGCCGTTCTCATGGGGAAGAGGAGATTGTGGGGCGTTTTTGTAGTTATAAGCAGATTTTTCTGTGTTTGTAATGCTCAGCTCTGTGCTTCATAAAATCATTCATTTCGCTTGAGATGGCTTTGTGTAGGAAAGCAGAAGAATGATCCAGGAGGAAGAGACTCTTTTCACTAGAAAAGTGCAGCGTGGGTCGTGCTGATGAGCGTGCGGAGAATGAGAGCTGTTTAACGCTGGAGAAGAGGGGCCGTTTGAATCTAAACAATACGTGTGTCCGTATAAAGATAAATTACTGCTTTGAAATATAATTTATGTGTTTGCTTGCTTCTCTTTCTTATCAGATTTTATGTACCTTGAGGATGGAGGCCTGTGTCCTATTTATCTTCGTGTTTCCAGAGCATAGGCTAGGATCTGGCCCATAGTGGATGCTCAGGAGACATTTGCTTAATTAATATATTAGTAGTGGAAATGCTTGAATTTTTTCTCCAGCAACAGCTCCCAAATAGTGTGAGTCCAAGGAAAACAAATACAAAACAAATGGTTTCCTAACAGTGGAGCTCTTAAGATATTCAGTACTGCCTTAAAAATGACTGCTGCCTAATTTTTTCCCTTATAAGAAGGAAATTCATCTGTCTTGATCAAGTAGACCACTTTGAAATCAGTTTTCATTTGGATAAAAACCTCATGCTTATATTTTTTGTGAATTATGGAATTAATAAAGTTTCACCCAGGATCATTCATAACTGAGCTTCTAGTAAACTGCAGAATTTTGGTGGTGGTGGTGATGGTGGTATTATTATTATTATTATTATTATTATTATTATAACTTAGCTTACCAAAATACAGAATCATTAATTTTCAGCATGTTCCTGAAATCTCTACATACACAGTTTAACCACGAACTGTTTTTTACCACCATATCTGCTGACACCAAAGTAAATTTCAAGCCACATTTTCAGACGCATCATCATTCACTGGTGTGTTAATTCTATAAATTTTGTTTTAGATGTCGTGTTGGGGATAGGAAAGATATTAATTAATAGTATATAGGTTTTTAAACATTTTGTTCAGCTCAGTGCTTTCATTTTATATGACTATGATGAGTCATTGGTGTTTCAGTTCATTGATGGAATGACACAAAAATATTCATTAAAAACATGGCAACTGTAAAATAATAATATGTAAATGTTTTATGTGATATGCATAATATTTAATTTCAGAAATAAAAGCATTTACTTTAAAGAATCCATTATATACTTGCGAGTTGTTTCAAAGGTGATGCTCCAGATATCCAGACACAGACACGTAAGTCTGTTAAACTGATTCACCTTTCAGTACATGCCTTAGGAGCAGTCATCAGAAGTAGTTTTTACATTGTCTTTTTCCCATCCATTGTGTCCACCGCATTTCAGATGGCCCAGAATCAGGCAGTGAGAAAACCTGATTGGACCTCCAGGAAGTGCTCTGATGTTAATCAGCCTAGTGTGCAAGACAGAAAAGCTGATAGTCCGAAATTGCACTTGAAACTAAGACAGACTGTCAGTCTTTAGGAATGTTGGGGAATGGCCTATTTATGTAATCAGATACTAACCCTGGGAGGGAGCTGTCAGGCACATTCTTGTTGTGTAAGCAGCAGGCAAACTGTGCTTTATCTGACAGACAGTGTGTAAATCTGTCCATGCAAAAATCCAAATGTTTAGTTTGCTCCTAGTCACTGTAATAATCTGCTTATTTTTGTTTGCTGGAGCAATGACACACTTAGCAGAATGTGCTGCAGACATAAGGCCCAGATAAGGCTGAGTTAGTGTCAGTCATTCATTCCGTGATTGGCAAGAAGATAAATAGGAATTTACTAGGGGTTTGCTTTCAGCTAAAAGAATAGACAGCGTTTTCTGGTCAGAAATAACTATTTAGCTTGGTTATTTTACATCTTGAGAAAATGGGTAAAATACATCATGTCTCATTATAGTATCGAGGAATAAGGATCCTACTGTATCAATAACTATTGAATAGTTATGTCCCAAAGGAATCTTCTTTGATTTGTTAAGATGCCTTTACTTCCATGTGTGCATGTGTATGTGTGTGTGTGTGTGCGTGTGTGTGTGTGTACTCCATTGACTTTTGTGTGTGTTATATGCAATATCCTTTCATTTTTCATTTTAAAAATACCTCATTACTTCATCATTTGCTTACTGTGATTGGTGACATCTTCATTAATATGGACATTTAAGAATCTGTAAATTAAATCCTATTTTTGAAGAGAAATTAAAGTTTTTTTTCAGTCATACTAGATGACTTTAATGTCACTTTAACTCTGTGACATTAAAGATGAATTCCGTCTTCATGTATTTATTCAGTGAGAATAGAGCTCCTTTCTATAATTGAAAGATCTCCGTTTTTATCAAGTATTAATCGTTGGTGGTTTACTCCCTGGATAAGCAGTTTAAATGTTTAAAAAAACTCCTTTAAAACTCCTCTAAGGATCATTTAGGTTGTTGAAATCTCCATTCATATCTTCAGTTTGACTTTACCAAATAAGCCATTTCTTTGCTAATTATAAATAACGATTTGAAATAGCATTAATTCTTTAAACAAAGGGGGAAACCCAGAACTGAACCGCAGTTTTCTACGATCTGTAACTTCACAGGACGCACCCTTGAACCCTCACCAGGAAAGCTAGCTTCTTGTCAGATTGAGCTGACGGCAGCACATGTGGCTGTGAGGCCTCCAGACAGAGGCCACCTTGCCCTGGTCCAGGTAGCCAGACATGTCCTTTCTAAGAATTCTCACGACAGTGATAGAAGGGACAGACAGACACGCATGGAGCAGCTCCGCTGTCACCTGTGTGTGATAGGTGCGTGATTGCATTCCCGCTCTGTGGTCTGCAGAGTTGAGGTCATCTTTGTCGTGATTGAGTACCAGAGTGCAAAGTGCATTTACATGGCACTCTGTTTTAATTATTTACTTCTTCAGCCCATGCTAGGAACTTCACACCATTAGTCAAAGTTTAATTGTTTTTAATTACCTGTCAAAGTTAAAATTGCCCAAATTTTCCAATCAACTACTTTGGAATGCTGTACCCTTCGGTTTGATCATAGAATTCTAAAATGTTACCTCTTTCCCTCTGTTGTCAGCTATGTCTCTCTGGGTCCCAGGTCAGATCTACTTAAGCTCAGGTAAAAGTTAAAATTCAATCAGAGGACTTGTTTACTTGGTAGCAATTAAAATGTGCTAATATTTTCGCTTTTGCTCTTCCCCAGAGGAAATTTTCCTAATGGTCTTTCACCTGGGCCTTTATTCTCAGTACCGTTCTTCTGCCTCTTCTGCCTCTCAGCGACTCTGTGTATGTTCCTTAGTGCTGACTATGTGTTGTTTTTGAAGAACAGTGGGTCCCAGTAATTGATGTACTGATTATGGAAGATGTTAGTGATGTTTGGAGATGTAGGACACAGACCTCTGGACGTTCCATGAGGAGGTTTGTAGAAGTGATGACCCGTGTCTGTTCTGTCTTTTAGCATCTCCTCTGGAGTGCCGGGCTCTCTCACGTTTTGTGAATCGCAACACGTATGTGCCAGTGGGATGCTCCGTTCGTCTGTATCTACTGCTCACATATAGAATCCGTGTTTATTCACCTTTTATTCTTATGTGTTCCTATCCTAGTTCTCCGTTTCAGCGGGGAACTTTCCGAACAGTCATTGTTGGAGCACCTGTGATCTGTAAGGCATCAGAGCAGCTTGTTTTAGGCTGTGGGGTCCGGCAAGCTTCCTGTTCTTGTGGCTGTCTTCCCTTCCCTGCGCCGCCTGGGTGTCGCTTACTACATAGCTGGGCAGTGTTTAATGTACCACGCAGTGAATTGGGTCCTGGGAATACAGCAGAAAATAAAGCAGGCCAGCACTCTGCTGTCATGAGCTACGACATTTTGGTGTGGGAGATACTCAGTAAACTGAATGAAAAGTCAAGGGGCGCCTGGGTGGCTCAGTGGGTTAAGCCTCTGTCGTCAGCTTGGGTCATGGTCTCAGGGTCCTGGGATCGAGCCCCACGTCGGGCTCTCTGCTCAGCAGGGAACCTGCTTCCCCCCTCTCTCTGCCTGCCTCTCTGCCTACTTGTGATCTCTGTCTGTCAAATAAATTTTAAAAAAAAGAAAAAGAAAAATATATTCCAGTTTTAAAACAGTGATGATATAGTAAAATAAAAGAGGGGAGAGCCATGGTGGGGTGCTGGGGTGCCAAGGGAAAGCCTTGGAGAGAAGATGACAGCTGAGGCAGGAGGGGCTGAGCCCGGTGAGTGTTTCAGGCAGCGTGTCCCACTGGAAGTCGTGCGCAGGGTCCGGCTAGTGTCGCGGGGGCCGCCGTGCCAGAAGCAAGGCCCAGGAGGGGAAACTCATGGGAGCTCAGGCCACAGGACACTTTGGAGGACTCCTCAAGGACTCTGATTTTTTTTCTTCTGTGCAAGATAAGAGGGTTTTGAGCAGAGGCCTGGCATGGTGTGGCGGAGGTTGTAACAGAACCACCGTGTGTAGTGTGCAGAGAGCAGCTGAATGGCAGGAGGTGGAGGGGGCGAGCCGAGGCAGAAAGCACGTCGGAGGTGTCCATCCCGCTCCTGCGGGAAGGGGTGGCGGTCAGCTGAGCCCTGGTGTTGGCGGTCGAGGCAGATGGAAGTGTCCGAACTCTCACTATATCTGGAAAGCACAGCCCACAGGATGTGCTGATAGGTTGGGTGAGAGAAAGAGTAATGAATGATGCCGAGATTTTGGCCTGGACCTTGAAGTCGTGTCATTAACTAGATGGGCAAAAGCACTGACCAAGCAGGTTCCATTGGTAGATGTTGGGAGCCAGAGTTAGACACATGAGACATGAGACACCTATGGCCATCCCAGGGGATATGTCGTGTGCATGGCTAAGTACAGATGAGACCTCACGGAACGCATCTGAGCTACACGTAGGAATTTGGAAGTTGTCAGAATAGAGGTCACCAAAGGAGTGAGTGGAGGTCAGAAAGGAGACTTACAGACCAGACCCTACGTTATGGCTTTGGGAAGGTGAGGAGGAAACATCAAGGGTGACTGCTGAAAATCACGAGACTGTCCCGTTCTCAAGTCAAGGGGGTGGGGGTGGGGCCCTCCACCAGCTGCTGATGCGTCCGTCGTGGGGTGCTGCACACAGGCAGGGCAAGTCTCACCCTTGGGCTGGACTCTGACATTTAGTGAAGACACTGATGCAGCAACAGGACCACAGGATGTCCGAGGCGCTGGATGCTGGGCATGCTGGACTCTTGGGGCCTCCTTTCTGGGTGCCTTTGCACAAATGCTGCTGTCCTCCGGACTCTGCTGGAGCAGCTGGCCCTGCGTGAGGCTTGGTGACACCCTTTCTGCTCTGCCCACGCCTCCTCATTACTACCTTATGGGAAATAACTTCTTGCACTGTATTACTTCATTTCCATGTATTTTACTCCGAAAAATCTTTAGTAAAAAGATTGGTATGAAGTGCTCTGCAGTTTTCTTTGTATCGTAAACTAAACGAGCAAGCGCTTTGTCTTTCATTTCTGTTCTTTGCCAGCCCATAATTGAAAAGTCATTTATGTCGTTAACCTCATTTTGGTAGCTTCAGTTTATTCTGTATTTTAGCCTCCCTAGCACTAGCCCTATGCCAAGTATAAATATATTTTATCACCTACATTCTTTCCATTTGTTTTGCTTATGTACTTTAATTACATGTAAAAGAAATTTAGTCTGGTATTTTGAATGCTGGAAGGTATATAATAAATGATAATGGCAATCTACATAGTCTTGAGGTGTTGAAGATTTGAAAAATTAGCATAAGTGATCTATATATACAGCGTTTGTATGCCTATCCAAACTTATCTTTCCAAAGTAATTTAGGATATATGAGAAGTAGATGAAATTCACAAATCTGTTTTGTGAAAAGAAGAATCTGCAGCTGTACACGTCCAATTTCTTGAATAAATGATGCCCTTTGTGTTGAAGGAAGTGACTATCTTGCTCTGCCCTGCATTGGAGACTTCTCTCCCATCCGCGTGTACCTGGAACACGCACGCACCCTCTGGTTTTGCTCATGCTTCACTGCAGGTGACTCCTGCCCATGTGCGGTGGCTGTGCGGGAAACGGTAAGGGGCCTCCTAGTATTCTATTAACGGCTTGCTTGCAGTCAGATCATGTAACTTCAAAACCATTAAAAACTTGTTTCTTTTTTAAAGATTTTTTTATTTATTTGTCAGAGAGAAACAGAGGGAGAGAGAGCAAACACAGGCAGACAGAATGGCAGGCAGAGGCAGAGGGAGAAGCAGGCTCCCCGCCGAGCAAGAAGCCCGATGCGGGACTCGATCCCAGGACACTGGGATCATGACCCGAGCCGAAGGCAGCTGCTTAACCAACTGAGCCATCTTATGTTAATCTCATTTTAGCACTTTCCCTTGAACCTATGATTTAGAAAGGAGCAAATCAAATCCCTTATAACATGATCTTTCTATATATTTGAGTGCCAGGATGTGATGATTTAAAGCGAGCTGCAATCCGTGTCAGGCTGTACAGGGTCCACGTTGAGCTCGTCGGCTGAACTCACATTGTGTCTCGGTGATGCCCCAGTGCACAAATGCCCCAGGATATTTACTCTAGATTGTGCTGTAACTGCTGCTCTTCGGACTGAGGTCGCAGAAAGGGTCAATTTTGTACTGAACTCCGAGATTGCCGGGCAATACATCTCAACCCTTCTAGCTAATCTTACCTTGAGCTCAAATGGTTCCCTAGATCATCCTGACATGCTAGAAGGCCGAGATGATGACAAAGGCCAAGACAATGAAATACCCAAGTTTGGAAAGGCTGCCTTTCCTCACTCCAGCAAATCACACAGTCACCATCAGGTTGGACAGTCCTTTCTAAATCTGGAAAATATATTCAAATGTCTAGAAATTGTTTCCGTAATAGAAACATAAAGACCTCTGGAATAAATTTTAAGCATACCGTGTGTGTAAGATGCGTGAGTCCATGGAACATGTTCCAGTATTACAAAAATAGTTTTTAAGAAAAAAAAAATACTAGTAGTACATACATTAAAAGTAAATTTTAACTTGTTTGATAGAAAGGAATATTTTGTTCATTTCAATTTAGTCTGTTGTTTATTTGGGTCCTGTATGAAGTCGTTTGGGATACATAGTGAGAGTCTGTTGTCTCTTGACTGTAAACAATGCACACGTTCTGAGAGTTAAACACTACGCTGGTGTCAGTTACTGGTTCTAACGGTATAGCATGAACAGCTTTCAGTCTTTGTGCTAGAGGTCTATCGAGCACTACTGAGGATCTGTCATGTTGTCTTCAGCTTATTAATTTTGTTGAGAAAACTATCACTCTTTTTAAAGTACCCTGATAGGTCTTTATTGGAGAGTATTGCTGGCACGGATTGCTGGCAAGGAATCCAAGTAGGAAACTATGGCTTTATCAGTGCTGTTTAAATCATTGTGAAATAACAGATAATTCTCTTGATTCACTATTTACAGAACACCAGTGATCTGACTGTGATGCAGAGTGAAGAGATGTCTTGTGCCCAGTATTTTTAGAAGTACTGATGTGGGCACACACCAGGAATAAGGATTGCATGGCCCTATTGAGGCTCAGCCTCAGTCTGGCTGTCCAGTGCCAGATGCCAGATTCTCTTTCCCCAGCACCATGAGTATCTGAACCCGAATATTATTTCTGAGCCCATGGCACACAAGAAGCTGAGCAATATTGTTCCTTTGAAACTATCAGCTTTATTAGCAAAGGGGGATTGGGATTTATTTCATAGAGATGTATGAGATTTTTTCTGTAACACGTATCTGTCATAGTAAAATTACATACAATCATGTTAATGAAACATTTTCTTTGCATAATATAAATAATACCATAGTATAAAGACCTTATTGTGACTTTTATGAATTTTGTATGGATCATAGGTTTTTGTCTACTAGGACTGTGACAGGTTGTCCGAATTGGGACGGAAGTTTTTGTTCATACTCGGCTGCCATTAATATATCAGTTGTGTTTAATATTAATTAACTAACTAATTTGAGAGGGAGTGAACGAGCCAGAGGAGGGGCAGAGGGAGAGGGGGAGAGAATCTAAGCAGATGCCACACTGAGTCCGACACGGGGCTTGATCCCAAGACCCTGAGATCATGACCTGAGCCAAAACCAGGTGTGGAACATGCAACCGGGTAAGCCATCCAGGCGCCCCTAATTTTAATATATTAAAAATTTGTTTTAAAAAGATTTTATTTATTTATTTGACCGAGACAGAGAGAGGGCACAAGCAGAGAGAGCGAGAGAGAGAAGCAGGCTCCCCACCAAGCACGGAGCCCGATGCAGGACTCGGTCCCCGGACTCTGGGATCATGACCTGAGCTGAAGGCAGCCACTTAACCCACTGAGCCACCCAGGTGTCCCAATATATTAAAATTTTAAAAGAAAATTGCTTTAGTTAATTTTGTAGCTGATTTTCTCCATTAGTGCTTTTCTCCTTTTTGTAAGCCTGTTTTTGATCTTACTGGTTGAATCTGTCCTGTTCATGTTTGTTAGCCCGCTCACTCTGATATCGCAGGTGACTGGTGAGATTGTTACCGGGAGACTTAGTAGAAGGCTTCTCCCTTGACATGTGAATGGATCTAGTCTGAGTTTCTTAGCTCTTCAGTAACATGTTCATAGCGTCTGCAGGTATGTAGCCTGAAGGACAGCTGTCTTTGCGAGTGCTGACGCGCTGTTTGGAAGACTGCGTTACTCGGCCAGACATAAGTGAGCTCATCGTAAGTCTCAGATGAGGAGGTTGTTATGGCAGGTTTTTTTTTACCTCCCAGCTGGGCACCGATCTGTGGCTTATATGCATATATCCTGCGTCTGAGTGCTTCTGGGCACTTGTGGAGGGTAAAGACACCCCCTTAGAAATTATAATCAAGTAATTGTGGAAAGCAATCCCTGAAGAGACGTAGGAAAGGAAAAGAGAAAAACAATAGGCCATGGTTCCTTTTGTCCTCGAAAAGCCAAAGCCCTCTCCCTGGCTATTGGGGGATCTTCATCTGACTCAGCCTGGATTCTGCAACTTTATTTCTCCCTTCCCTGCCCCATGCTCGCCACCCGCCTGTGGGGGCTCCGATGATTGGCTCCCACTCACCCCACCTGGCCACCTCTGCCTGTCTCTGCCAGGAGCTGGGAGCTTGTCTGGCCCGCGGACATTCCTGCTCTGTTCTCTCAGGCCCCACCTCTTCCAGGAAGCCTTACTGGCCATTTCAGTCAGTAGCCACCAGTGCTTTCTCAAAGCGTCTTAAAAGAGGGTCCTTAAAAAGCCCAACAGAATGCGGTGCTTTTGTGTTCTAATTATCTCACTGAAACTAGTGTTGACCATTGGCGCATAGGTTCTTTTTGCAGAAGCATGTATGTCTTTTGTTTATTTGTAGGTTCGAACGTAGCATGGGTCAGTGTAGACACACACTGAGTTCTAACACATACTCTTTTTGTTTTTTTTTTAATTGACCAGTTGCTATGGAAGGAGCTGAACGATTATAGTCTGAAGATTGTGAGGGCTGGGTTGCAAATGTCCAAAGGCTTAACGGTACGGCATTTGTGATGAAGCCGTAAATGGAGTTGGAAATGCGTTTGAAATATTTATATTAGAGCACTGACTTAAAAGAAGTTCTCTATGTATGGTCTTTAAACAGTAATATTAGTCCTTTATTTGCAACTGCTATTTTAACCTTCCTTACATAAATCCAGTGTTTTCTTCCCTAACCTGAAGCAATAAAATTTCATTTAGTCCAGAATAGAGGATTGTGGCAATTTAATATATGTCTTGTTCTTCAGGACTTGACTTCTATGGTTAGTTAAAATTGTTTCAACTTCCCAAGCCCTCCAGCTCTGCAAAACCCTTGAAAGGGGTTAGTTTGAAAAGGAGGGAGTAGCCTGTGAAGGGAATGGGTCTCATATGCGGTATAATTCCTTCCACCTGTTCTTCTCGTGTTGGTGTTTTAGAGCCGTGCAGGAAACATAAACTATTTCAGAACTGACCCAACTTCTCAGACCCTGAGAAAAAGACTTAGTGGAGCTTTGTTTTCAGCAGCGCTCAATTCGGGTTCTTTTGCCCTGTAGATCTGGGTGTTTGGGGGACAGAGGTGGGGGAAGGGATGTGACCTCTGTCATCTCTGCCAGGGTTGGGCTCCCTGCGACCTGCAGGCCAGATCTGGACCACAAGGTGTTTTTGTAAAGAAAGTTTTATTGGAACACAGCCACACTCCTTTGTTTATGCACTGCCTGCCACTGCTTCTGTCCTGTGGAGGCAGAGGTGAGTAGTTGCGTCACACGTGATGATCCACCATGGAGAAGATATTGACTGTTCTTTACACAGAGCCTCTCTAGGTCCCCGTCGAAGACGCTGCTGTGCTGGTGAGCGCTGGTTACAGCACAGGCAGGGGAATGGGAGAAACTCCAGCCACACTTCACCGGATGGTTTTGGATAGACTAGAGTTTATGGTCTCTTTGACAAAGAAAAATTTCATGGGAATGAGATTCTGAAGGATGAATTCAGATCTTTAAGGGCATAGCCCTTATAATCCTTGAATGTTTTTCTTTAGAATGAGTCATTCTCTTGGTTCTTAGTAGACTAAAGCAACCTGGGATTAATATTCTGCTTAATGCTCCTCCCAGAAGTAATTTTGACACAAAGCTTTTCAACCTTTGGATTAGGTTGAAAGAGCCAGAAAAGGTATTTCACAGCTTTTAGGATCTGAGTGATATGTTAAGAGGTTTTAAAATGACAGGCTTTGGCATGAGTGAGGTTAAATTTCTTTTCCAACTAGTTAACAAGAATCTAGCCTGTTAATTAGGCTAATTATCACCTGTTCAGGGCAAAAATGCACTCAAGACTCTTGGCTTCAGCAGCAGGCTGCCTTGCAGTGTATAAAAGCCCCAGGGGCAGGGGGTGTGTGTGGGGAGCAACTTTCCTCTGTAACCACACTTGAGCCTGAAGAGCTGAATTTGGTAAATGAAGCCATTCCAATCTTAGCTCTTAGTGGCTTCTTGATGTAAATCGTGCTCAAGTGTTACATGTAATCAGAAACAGGCCATGCTCCCAGTCCAGCCTGATTGAAGTGCTCGTGTCATCACGGACTGTTTGTGGTTTTGGGTCATAACTTCATTCACTGAGTCTAAGAGTTTTTATTTGGAGTTTGTACACACACACACACACACACACACACACTCTCTCTCTCTCTCTCTCTCTCTCTCTCTCTCAAAGGGACCCTGAGTGTCCTCGTGTTTATACTTAGCTGTCGCTATACCTTTTGGATTAGTCAGTTCAGAGAAAACACTGATTTGTTTCCGTGCAGTTTAAAGTTGGGCATTTCATTTAAACACGTGTGTCGTACTTTGAAACTTGAATAGATCTTCACCCGTTACCGTGAGGTGACACTGGGGGTATTTAATGTTTGTTTAGCGACTGTCGCGCATGGGTCCATCTGAGAGCGGCGTCGGGTATTTCTGCTCCGGTGTTCCCAGGCTGGCACCAGTCGGTGTCTCGCAGTTCCGGCGCCCTGGATCCTGCACCGGATGGCACAGCCAAATATCCTGAACTTGGTCATTTTGCTGTTACCCTTCGGTATCCTTTCCCAGCATTAGGTGCTCACCTGAATTAATTGAGTGTCGTAGCTGCTCTGCACTGGTTGTCTGAGGTGCCTTTCATGTGCTTCTTTGTTCAAGAAAAGTGATTGTTTGCCGTTAAGTTTGCGGCTCAGCAGAATTCCTGTGGTGACCCTACTGTGCCGAGAGGCTGTCATTCTCTATTTTCATTTCATCTCTTCGTGTATTACCAGATCATTATGAAATAAAAATCATTTTAAAAAGAGGCTTTCATTCCCAAGAAACTGCCTAGGCATTGGTAGTATTTGAGTAACTGAGAAATTGTGGAGACAAATCCATTAGTGTGTTGGGTGGTTTTGGGGGGGACCCCGCACACCTGGCCTTGAGTTCACGGTTCCCTGTTCCCCCGTAGAGACCAGCGCTGCCTGGCTGTGTGCCTGCCATGCTCGCAGCCTCAGTTGGCTGCACAGGAAGAGTTTTGAATCAGTCAACACCTTTGTTTCACAGTTTTGAAAGATAATAACTGCATGATTTGTTAATATTTTGACAAAATTTAGCTTACTCTTTATTGAGATTGTATCTGTAGCACACCAGACCGTGCTCGGTGCTGTGCAGTTTTTGCAGACGTAAATTTGTGTGGTTTATTAACTTGACAAGACTGGCCCAAGGAGTTATGTAGAGAAGGTAAAAAAGACTGTTTCATTGTTCAATTAAAATGCTCATTTTTGACTTGTGGAAATTTTCAAAAATAATGAAAGTGTTGGGGAAGATGTTTACATATGGCCACATTGACTTTGGTTTCCTTCTCTTTTGGAAACAACAAAATGGTAGCAGCAGAGTGGACACTGTCCCCACGAGTGTGCCATGACTCCCCTTCTCAGAGACTTGGTGTTTGCTTTTGCATGTGGACTTCATACGTTTGTATTTAATGCCTTTCCTTTTATGAAAATGTTACATAAATGGTACAGTTATATACCAGACTTGGTTTGTTTTAATACAGTTACATTTTTGAGATTGCTGATAAAAGGAGCCCTAGTTGATGCCTTTTTCCTACATTCAGCTATCTCATTTTGTGATTAAACCCATTATTTATCTATTCCACAGATGATGGATATTTAAGATTGTTTATATTTTAATGGAGATCATTGTTTTTCCATGCCTGTGCTTGTGCTGGTGTTTCCTAGTTTTGTATACCTAGACTGAGCTTTCTGGAAGAGAGGTAGGGACATCTCTAGCTTTTAAAAAACATTGCGAGGGGTGCCTGGGTGGCTCAGTGGGTTAAGCTGCTGCCTTCGGCTCAGGTCATGGTCTCGGGGTCCTGGGATCGAGTCCCACATCCGGCTCTCTGCTTAGTAGGGAGCCTGCTTCCCTCTCTCTCTGCCAGCCTCTCTACCTACCTGTGATCTCTGTCTGTCAAATAAATAAATAAAAAATCTTTAAAAAGCATTGCGAATGTGATTTTATCCTAAATTATCCTGAATAGGAGAGGTTGGAAAAGAACACAAAAATATACTGGTGACACCTCTTACTGTATTTAAAAAATTATAAAGTATAAAGCACCAAAGTATCAAGGTATCCTTATCTTCATATGTAAGAGGGATATGTGCATATTTTTTAAGTTGCTTATAAATTGAGTTAGTAATCTACCTAATTGGGTTTAAAATACTCACAAATAACATTTTAAAATATACTTTGAGGAAGAGGAGTATAGAACCTCCCGTTAGGATGTTTATCTTCGATAGTAATATGGAAAGATGAAGTTAAGGACACAACTCAAAATAGAAGTCAGTGTATTCTGAGATAACATGTATGCCCTTTAGGCACTCGAAACAGCCCGTTGTAACAGTTTTGGTAAGGCAGAAGCACCTGTTAAGATAATGGTATTAATCATATAATTCGGCTCCCTACCAGTTCTTGGGTTTTACTTTGTACGTAATGCCTGCTGACACCCCTGTGAGAATTTATAGTTTTGTTATATATCTAACAGTGTGGATCTTTAGTATACTCACTTGAAAATTTTTATTTAGTCTTGGCTCTGTTACTACAAATCATGTCGTGAGTGATTCAGAGAAGACGGGTTCCCCACCAGATTCAGCAGGGAGACCAAGCAAGGGCCCTTCCGTGTATGGGAGGGGACAGCACGTAGGACTGTGACCTACTGGGAATATATTGGAAAATGCTTAGAATTTAACTGGGGAAGCCTTACAAATTTACACTAAAGGATGAACTCTTTTTTTTTTTTTTTTTTAAATATTTTATTTATTTATTTGTCAGAGAGAGAGAGTGAGAGCGAGCACAGGCAGACAGAGTGGAAGGCAGAGGCAGAGGGAGAAGCAGGCTCCATGCGGAGCAAGGAGCCCGATGTGGGACTCGATCCCATGGCGCTGGGATCATGACCTGAGCCGAAGGCAGCTGCTTAACCCACTGAGCCACCCAGGCGTCCCTAAAGGATGAACTCTTAACTGACTTTCCTATCAGAGTTACCAATATGAAAAAGGGCTTTATTCGAGAAAGTCGGACATCTCGATCCCTGGAAACCAGGAACTTTCTAATGACATCTCTTGGTAGGAATTGGTACAGGTGTTACGTGTAACGTGCTCTGTTTAAAATTGGTTCCTTCAAAATGTACAAATCATTGCTATATTGTCCTCTAATTCCCCGTTTTTGAATACTCTGTTATCATTTTGATTTCTTTTGCTTTTGACCCCCCCCCATTTGAAACCTTTTAAGATCACTTTATATCTGGTAGAAACATCCAGTGAAGCCTGAGGAAAGAGCGGGTAACAAAATGCCTTTTCTTAGTACAGGTCTGAAAGTCCTACTTGGCATTCTGAACTTTCTAGTAAATATTATAAAGTAGTCAGATTAGGTAAGACCTGGAAGCAGTGTTGAGGCCCATCTACTCTACCCGCAGAGATGGCTTTCTGCACAGGACAGTTGTTATTCCTCTGCTATGGCCTGTCATATCCTATCATTTAAAAAAAAAATTAATTTATAAATGTTTAAGATTTATAAAGTTAAGAACTTTAGAATACCAAAGAAAGTTGCTGAAACAAATATGGGAAACACGGATGTGATTCCTATATCTAGGTGGTAGGTATGCAGTGATGTCATCTTCTGTATGTTTGAAACACTCACACTTGGTAGAGTCAGCAGAGGCGCTCTGGAAGGTGAGGGGACCAGATGGCGTGAGAGCTGGGAGCTCGTGGCGGCCGGCATGTCCCCTCTGGCTGTAACACCCCGATCTCCCATTCTCACTCGGAGTCTGGGGAGATTGAGTCAAGAACGGAACTCTTTTTTTCTTTTTTTAATATTTTATTTATTT